>NC_081774.1:17092117-17302117 GCF_963082965.1 Carassius carassius | reverse complement strand
AGTTATTGTTGCCTTTGGAAACAGGCCAGTGATGTGCAGGACTCAGGTTATTACTTTTAGAGCACTTAAAGACGATAAAGTAGCAAGCTGCAGATGTCGAGCCTCATCTCAGAACACACAACCAACCCCTGAAAAATACCTTATATACACATGCAACAGTGCTACAGAGTATCTCTCTCTGTGTCCCTCTCTCCCCTTCCCTCCACCATCTATTTTTCTGTCTGCCTGTCTCTCTCTCTCTCTTTCTCTCTCTCTCTATCAAAGGCTGGTTGTTTCAGGCCAGAGTTTAGTTTCAGGGCTTTGGATTCAGAGAATGGACTCTGGAAGGCTGGATGGGACGGCACACTCTGTGGAGCATCTGATGGGATTATGAGCCTCTCAACTCCCTTTTGGAGCTTTCCCCCGCTTTTCAGACTTTTATGCAACTAATAAAATATCAGCAAATACTTTTGATGGGAGCATACTTTCTTGTTAGGCTCATTTTTTCACCGTTATGCTGTTCCTTTAAGGACGTTGTGGGATTCGGCAAGGCAAACTTAAGAGGACTTGCTGCAATGTAGAGGCTATGGTGGCCCTTTGTACTGGTGATATAGTGGATTTTTTAAGTTGATATCAGGTTTGAGTGCTCCGATGAACTGCCATCAGTGTTACTATTATTTTTGCTCACTTAGATTTTTGTTCCTCAAGATTGTCTCAGCATTATGTTTTTCAGTGGATGGGAACACTGGGTGTATAACGGACATGAGATCAAGACAAGAAATCTTCTGAGGTGTTGCTTGTAGTTCTGTCTTCAGTTCTTGCTGTCCAAAATCTGACACACTTTCCGAATTTGAACTATAGTATTCAAAAGTTCACGTAATCCTCTGTCGCAATGAGTAAAGACCTTCGATTCCCCAGGAAGACAATGCAGATGAGCTTTTCAACACGCCGACACTCGTGCATAGGGTATGTATAAGCAACATTTACGGGTGTTCGCCTTAAATTTAAATGGTCATCGCTAAAATGTGTTTTAAAGCTTCATTTTTTTTTTTTACTGATTGTATAATGAACTTGGTGGATCTTTGCCAGGTTTTCGGAACAAAATCATTGTCTGTGTTGCATTATCCCATGTAATAAATGTAATTTTTGCTGTGTTGATGAGCACTTGGACAATTGGAAATAACTAAAGAATGAGATTTACACTCTGTGTGAATCAAGTGCTCAGTCCTGGCAGGTTTTTCTTGTATAACAAAGCCTTGAAGCAAACCAGTCGACTGGATTTCTGACATCACTAACATAAGCTCTGAAAAGATAGGTGCACCTTCTAGTGGAGAGAGCTGCTCTGGAGTTGTTAAGACCTCCCTCTTGCTCTGCAAGCACTGTTCTGCATAGTATGACAGTGTTTAAGCAGGCAGAGAGCAGCGCTGGCTGTTATGTGATGTGTTGTGTAGCTGCTACAGTATATCTGTGGCCTGGAGAGCCTGAGGCTTGTAGAGGAAGCGAATCGATGGTTCAGCCAGTGTCTGTTGATGTTCGCCTGTAGCTGGACACACTGTGACTTTACACTCACAGTAACTCTGTACTATCCAGCATGACTGGAATTACCCAACCTAAATTATGAGTGAGTTACACTCTTGTACCTTTGTGGAGAGCATGTTGTTTAAAATGATCAAATTCAAACACACATGCACAGTAGATGTCAATCTACATTTTGTAAAACTGATTACATAAAAAACACTCTCCAGAAAATGCTTAAGAAAAATAATCTACAGGCTTTAATGTTATTTGCTTATTTTACTAATCAGACTGATGGTGATAACATTAAAAAGTCATATTTATCAGCTGATACCGATATCAGATGTCATTTAGTTGAAGATAACAGTGATGTTTTCTGTTGTAAAGTAGATTTGTTTGAGCTTCTTTGAAACGCTGCCACTCTTCAATCGATTGCTCTCTAAAGGGCCTGTCACAACTCTGCACAGCTTATCACAGAGTTACACTGTTTACAAGAGAGGCTTTTCATTTAGAGACAACATTCTTACTCTCCACATGACTCAGACAAAGCTGTGACTTGTTTCCTAGAAGCATATCTCCACAATAGCCATTTAAAGCAGAGCAAGCAGTGTTGTAGAGTATCAGCATTAAAATCTACCTCATCATTTATTACATTTGGATCACGTGTAGAGCACCATCTAGGGATGAGCGCTTTCAAGACATTGCTTCATGAGGCTTCGTGAGCCCTCGTCAATGTTTTGTTTCAGATTAGTGGTCTGCCGTGCACATCAGAATTGTCAAGTCATGTCGTTTCAGGAAACTCAGCTTTGTTACATCATACAGTTTTGAACCTTAGTTTCGAAACTTCCCTTATGAAAAATAACCTTGGTCTTACTACAAATGAAACCCAAAAACCATGGGTGCTATAGTTGTAATTAACCATGGGTTTGCTGTATACCATAGTTTAAACATGGTATTTGTAGTAAAACTGTGATTATAATACTGGTAATCAATACGCTAAAAATACGCAGCTCTGGTCTGTTTTACAAATCATTTTTAATAAATGTAATGAATTTTAATAAATGTGTGTAAATCTTGATAGGAGAGTGAGACGTAATTATTTCTATTAGGTCATAAAAATACATAAAACAAGCACTACAAATTAATAAAATACACAAATTATACAGTCACTCTATTATTAATTGTATTCAATGGTCTGTGTATTAGCATTTACACCGGGACCAATAGATGTCACTAGTGTGGTGCAGTGTAGTAAATTGGTAAAGTGATTCAGAGCTTCCCCCCCATCTGAGAGCTAGATACATCCATCTGGTCATTTGTGCTGCATTAAATTATTTGCTCTCATACATCAATTTGTTCCAGTTAAGTTAACTTTACAACGACCCTTTCTACAGCTTTTGTTATGTTATGCCATTAGTTTGAGTGAGTTATTGAATCATTCTTCCAAATGATTATGCAAAACCCTGATTCACTCAAGAACGTTGTTTGTACCTCAATTTCTCACTGTGACTAATTTTAAGATATTTTTGTTTAAGGCTCGACTGTACTTGAGCCTTGCTGCTACAAGACTAAGGGTACATTTTCACGACAAAGGTTTGTACTAAAAACGGAAAAGGTTTTCCTTTTTTGAAAAGTTTCTTGCACAAACAATCTCAGTTTACATGAATCTGTATGAAAAAATTTAATAAGCATGCACAGGATGTCACTTTTTTTTTAAATGTAAGGTTTCTGTAGTTTACATGGAGAAAATAATGGTATAGTTTTCAAAAACCTGCACTGAAACCTTTTTTCAAAAGTTAGTTTTTAGGCCCCAAATCTCTGTATTGTCATTGTAAACAGTAATTGTAAAAAATTGTCACAGTGTCGACTGATTTTTAGCTGTATAATCCTTTGAATGTGCAAAAACAAACAGAGGACAATCAACGTTCTCAAGCTGGCTCTCCCGGTGTGCATTCTGAAAAACAAAGTACAAAAAGAATATTCTTGATGACTACTGTTTTTTTTTGTGCAAAGTTTCATCTATAGAAGCACACAACATCCAGATCTGGTAAGTGACGCGGGTATCATGTCAGAGGCAGGCGGATCAAGAGTCATAAATATCAAACAAAGGATCGTGCGGTGATGCAAATGGGACTTCTGGGAATCTGGCAAATGGGAATCTGCCTTAAAATCCTCTGCCATTTGTATTGGGAACTTCTTGTGGGCTACCGTTTTAATAACTTGAGTTATTGCGTCTTGCGACCAGACTGATTTGTCAGCGATTCTTCATATTGTAAAGTCTTGCAGTATGTAACTTACTGTCACCGATACAGCAACTAAGTGGTACACCAGATAGTCGTGTAGTGTAAAAACAATGGTGATCCGACGACTTTGAAAATCATGCAGTGTGAACTCGGTACAAGCACTATTTACACAGAATTTTTATATTTAAAAACTGTTTTACGTGAAAGAATGCAAGGTTTAGTGACACGCTTTGTTTGTTTGTTGGTTTGTTTTAAGTTAAACTTCTTTTAACTTCATCTTCAAGTTTTTAGAACGTCATTTAGACAGAATAAAAAAGCATTTGAAAAGCAGCATGAAATGAAAATGTCTGAAAATGCTAAACTGAGCTAAAACTCAGAATGATGTAATATTGGGTCTGTTTTGCATTGCATCTTAGATCCTGAGATGTCAAAAGAGAAAATCAAGTGGCCACCCATAGCATTGTGGTTTGTGCGTCGACATATAGTGCAACTGCACTCACGGCGACCTGAGTTTGAATCCCACCTTGAGGTCCTTTGCAGAGGGTGTAAGTTGCAGAGCCAAATGAGAGGAGCTGGAGGTAATGGGTGGAGACGGACACTTAAACTTTCCTGAACACTACCCCTTACCGGAGAGCGGGAGCTGGGGGCCATTTGGTTCTGCAGTGAGCAGTACTTGTCCTTCGCTGATCCCACTCCTCTCTCCTCACCCAATGCTTTCCTGTCAGCTCTCCACTGTCCTCTCACAATAAAGGCATAATAAGCCCATAAATTAAACTTTAAAAGAAAGATGGAGAAAGCCAAGTGAGGTGAACCAATCACAGGACAACAGTGTCAGACCCAAAAGTAAAACAGCGCTCAGAACAGTCAATAAGCGCTGATGCTGTGACTGGAGTCGCTGTGCGTCACTGTTTTGCTCCATATTTTAAGCATGGCTGCTTTCCCAATGACTCCCACCGCTCATTGATCTGTTCTCCATTAGAAACCAGCTATCTAATAGAAGCTGTCAGAGCAGGTTTTTTTTTTTTTTTACCCGGCTGTGCCGTTTCTGTGCTCTTAGATTATAGGCTGGTGACATCTACTGGTGAAATTATGTTGCTGCAAAATTATATAGATTAATTGAAGTATTAATTTGCTTGTGGGCATAGAATTAACAGCAATGCACTAGCACCAACTCCAGCTTCAAGGGTGATTCATTACATCTTAAACTATTCTAAGCTGGTTTGCTGGTCTTAAATGGTCAGACCAGCAGAAAATTGTCCAAAACCTCTCCAAAATCAGCAGCAATCTGAGCAGGGATGGAAACGTACCATGTTGGCAAATATCAAAATAAAATAATATTGTCATTTGGCACAACCACATGGCAGTACTGTAACCCATTTAAGAGAAGGGGAAGGTGGGCTGAACTCGTGATTGGGTATTCGGGGTTTAGTTTATGTGATCTTCCACATTTGTAGTACATGTCTCACCAGCAGGGGATGCAATGGTTTAACATAAATGCATGAAGATCAATTTACACATCTACCTGTTACCAAATTGTTTACAACTTGTTGTAAGTTGTAGTACTAATAGTAAATCTACTTTGCAGTTTATAAATTTCTTAGCACAAGACCAGTTAAATATGGACTTCTTTGTTGCAAAAGGCATCTTCATCAGGGCATTTTTTAAATTGTGAGCAGAGCTAAAATCACACTATGAGTCCTGCTTAGCATTGTATTGCATTTTGTGGAGTATTCACTTTTATCCAATGCTTTCCCTGATTCCTAGCAAAATTTATCACGGGAAGTTGGTGTCAGCTGCTAGCCAGCCAAGCGTCACAGTGTGACATGCCTGTGACATCAGCACAGTGATGCTTATTGCATGCTGTGGCGTCTGGCTGGAGATTCATGCATCCTTTGAGTCTCAGTTCTGACAAAAGCCATTTGTTTGCCCACGGATAGTGCTGTTAAACTGGCAGATGAGCTCAGTTATTCAGTCATTTCAGGTGTGCAGACAATGACAAACTAAAACAGTAATATTACAAAATAGTATTACATTTTAAAACAATTGTTTTCTATTTTAATACATTTAAAAATTGTATTTATGTGATGGCATTTTCAGAAGCAATTACTCCAGACTTCAGTGTCACATGATCCTACAGAAGTGCTCAAGAAACAGTTGAAATCATAAAACATTTAGTTTTTAAGCATTATTTGAATAGAAAGTTCAAAAGAACAGGATTTATTTGAATTAATGAAAACTTTTGCCAATTTAAAATGTATTAATACATTTTGATCAATTCATTGCATCGTTGCTGAATAAATTAATTTCTTAAAAAAAAAAAAATCTCACTGATGCCAAAATTTTGAAAATATATATATTTTTTCCTATGCATATGAGGAGAAAAGTCTGGGCTGAGAGTCTGTACCAGTATGCACTGAGACATTTGCCAGGTATAAACACTGAAGTCTGTTTGCTGTCTGGAGCTGATAGATTTCCAGAACATTGAATAATAATAAAAAATGAGCACTGAGATGAGCAAAAGAGAATTTTTCAGTATTCTGCAGAGCCAAGAGAAATAATCATCATCTTGACCTCGGGACTTTCATTCCTCATACAGTAATCTGTTAAGAAAATTTCATTTTTACTCTGGGTTCCAATCCGTCACATAATTGGTTATTCATTGCACTGTGGAATTTTTTTTAAATTAATTCCTGGAAAATCATAACTACATACAGTAGGTTGTCATGCTGACATTATCAACATACAGCACCTGATCATTCAGTTTTGTTTGAATTTTTAACATTTAATTTAAAGAACTAAAGTATCAATGTCATGCATCTCTTTGTCAGGTTTATTAAACAGGATAGTTTTGAGCTTTTAAGAAAATTAAAAGCAGATTCAAAACCTCTTGAAAAACTACGGAGCCCCGCACATGACAACGCAAGAAAAAAATATAAGGCTAAATCATGTGCACGATTTACTAATTCGTTCCCTCAATGTACGAAAACGTCCACACGATTACTACTGAATGGGGTCCCCTTAATTTATAAATTGTGCACACGATTTACTAATTCGTTCCCTCGATTTGCTAAAGCTTGCGCACGATTTAGCAAACCGAGTGAATGCAATAGTAAATTGAGGGAACGCAATAGTAATTGTGTGCACGTTTTAGTAAATTGAGGGAACGAATTAGTAAATTGTGTGCACAATTTATTTATTTTTTCTTGCATGTCATGTGCGGGGCTCCGTAAAAAACCTCTTTGTTAAAACGTTATCTTAAATCAGTACAAACCTGACCACTGGCTGCACTTTCTAACAAAATGACCCAGATTACCAGTTCTGTGGAAGATCTATGGCCTTGTGTTATTTTCAATATTTGAGTGCTAAAACATGCATGCTCCAGTTTTCATGAATATTCAAATCTTTCCGAGAATTGCTTATCATTATTTTTTGGATCATGATTATGACATCCTAAAAAGCTGTCATGACTGTAACATGTAGACAGTCCAAACAAGGTTTTTGCTTTAGCCATAGATCTTTATCAAGCCCTCATGCTGTCCAAACCATTAACACACAGAAACGGCTACATCCTGGCACTTTTACCTGAAGCAAGGGATTTGGGGGATTCTTTGTTTTATTGGACATTATCATTTGTTCCCAAATTATGTTTAGATAATTCAAGAGAGAAAGAACCACATTTTGACTTTGAAACTATAACTAATAGATTTAATAATAAATGCATTTTCTAATGAAAACATTGCAAACTTTTTTTATTATTATTATTATTCTGAGAGTATTAGCGTTTCTGGGAAAAGGGCTGTACGAGACCATGAATATGATTTCTGTACCACTTGTTTATGCCGTGTTCACTGCAGAGAAACCAGCTAAACCACTTTGTTTGAGGTAGCAATCATAGCAACAATTCAGTACTCAAATGCTGGTCTCAAGTTGATCCCCTTGAAGTTCCCTGAGGTCTCAAACTAAACTTGTAATTCATCAAGAGTGAATATGAAGATTAAGGACTTAAAGATCAGGTCAGGAAGTTATATGTGTGTCTCCTTCGATTCTTGGCAGTACCAGCAGGTTTTCTGTTGTTATCTTTGGTTTACAGTAGATCCTCTCTTGAGGGGAAGGAATAGATCTGACTTTTTTCCTTGTCACAAAGTTTTTGGTTCACATTTGTGTCTGGGCATAAGAAAGTTTATAAAAGTCCCTCTCATATTCAGATTAACAGCTGTGTGATGTTTCTGTTTTGTTTGAATTATCTTAGTGCTGAGCAGATACTCTCTACTTTTCCTTTCCACAAAAGGTTCTTTACATTCACTTCAAGTCAGGGCAAAAATTGCGTAAAGTATTTCAGCCTTGAGAAAAAAATTTTGTTCTTTGAGGAACCGAAAATGATTCTTCAATGACATCACTGTGAAAGCACCCATTGGAACCTTTGTTTTCAAGTGTTCGCATGAGCACCAGTGTTTAGATATGAACTTTTTTTGCTGCGTCTGCAATTAAAATAGACAAGGTGCTGAATAAAACTTTAGATGTGACTGTAACGATATCAACCTTTGTATTCATCCGGAAGAAGGAGGCGGGAACCGGCGGACAATCAAACAACATTTTAATAAAGGAAAATAAACCCAAAACAGCGCACCAGCCCCTCACGGACGACTGGTGCGCATAAAATAAAACCAAAACACAACTAAAAGCCCAGGCCTGGTCCTCTCTCGTCCTTCACTGTCGTCGCTCCAGTTTTATATCCTTCCATCTCCTCCATGGGCCTCGAGACCGGTGGGACGAACAGGTGTAGTTCATCTCCAATCACTCCCCCGGCCTCGCTCCCATGTCCCTCGGCCCCGCCCCACTCGTCACAGTGACCCTGGACAACAAAACCAGTCTTAAGTTGCTGGGGTATATTTTTAGCAATAGCCAAAAAAAAAAACAGTCAAATAGTCAAAATTATCGATTTTTCTTTTATGCCAAAAAACATTAGGATATTAAGTAAAGATCATGTTCTTTTTAAGATATTTTGTAAATTTCCTACTGTAAATATATCAAGACGTGATTTTTGATTAGTAATATGCATTTCTAATAATTCATTTGGACAATTTTAAAGGCGATTTTCTCAATATTTAGATTTTTTTTTTTTGTCCAGGGTCACAAATAGGAGACTGTATCTTTGCAATTAAATTGTATTGAATCTTTAAAAATTTTAAATGGATTTTTTTATTATATTTATATAAAATTTTAAGGTCAGATTCTCACAATTAACAAAACATTAACTATGACGTTTGCCTCAATAAACTCCTAATTTGCTGCTTATTAATAAGATAGTTGTTAAGTGTAGGTATTGCGTATGGATTAGGGATGTGGAATATGGTCATAGAGAGTGTTTTATAACTACAGTACTAATAAACAGCCAATGTGTTAATAATAGGCATGCTAATAAGCAAATAGTTAATAGCAAGAATTGGTCCCTAAGTGTTACCTTTTTTATTTTACTCAGTACTTTGCTTTAACCAGTGGCAGACCGAGCAGGAAAGGGTTACGTCTCAAGGAGGCAGGAACTGTGCTTTCTTTGGTCCCACCCTCTTTCTTGAGCGTGATCTCACAGTAAGGCGAGCTCCAGCCATCTGGCTGCGGTGGGCCAAAGAGTCTAGCTAAAATATGGCACAGACTCCTACATGAGTCCAGCTACCACACAGAAGCAGAGGAAGACAGAAGCCTGAGGTACCTTCACTCACAGGATCATCTTAGATGAGAAGTTCGACTGGAGTTGACCGAGCAGAAGATGCATGTGTAAATGTTGCTGGAGCATCTCTTAAAGTTGCACATATGCTTGCAGAGTGAAGCATGGGTTTGGACGAGGCCCGTCACTCAAGCTCACATCTCTGTTCACACACAGAAGTGTCACAGAGGAGGTGAGAGCTGAAGAGAACAGTGGATATCATGCTTTGCTTTTTGTTGTTTTGTTGTTACCAAGGCAATGAGGAGTCATTTTGATCCACGAACCATGTTTACCTAAAAAGAGTGAAAAGAAGTTTTTTTGCGTGATCTGTGTGAAGGAATTACACGAGAGACATCACCGGATGAGTGTGCCAGCAAGATGAGTGTGCCAGCAAACTGTGGGTTCTCTTTCTCAGCTGATCGGGCACTGAAGCCACGGAACTGGAATTTATATGGATCTCCATGTGCCGTCAACAGACCCATCGACATTGTGCAGAAACGCAGGCGGTAATAAGCTTTGATGATTTATTCTGCTAGGCAGCAGTACTGACGAATATATCATGATCCAAAAGTCTGAGACAATTTGTGGAAAGGCTAATATAAATATAACATGTTTCCTTTTATGTTATATCAGCGACATAACAGTTTGAGTAAAAGATGAATTTCAAGATTTCACTTTAAAATGTCTCTCTTTTGCTTTTAATGGTAGTCGAGCTGAATGAACTCTTTTGTTTTGTTTTCATAGATCCAAAGAGCATCTTTAGCTTCACTGAAAGTAGATCAGCTTACTGTCTGTACAAAGTTACATTATTAATGACACAAGTGACTTATATGATTAAAATATTTTTTAATTTAATAAATACCTATAATATTTAAATATTTCATAGTGTTTGCATTTTTTTATTGATTTAATAAAATGCTACATTTCTGTATTTCCAAATTTTAATTCAATTTTGAATCCCAGAAGTTTAATGTGGAGTTTTAGACCTCGCTATGTATCTCACTTCAATCTAAGGCTGTTGTATTGATAACTGGATGTTGTTTTTTCTCTACACCTGGTGTACAGACAGAGACAGATTGTTATGTGGTTTGGCTGTATAAATCTTCCACTATGTCCATGGAATAACCTGTTGATATGCTCTGACCCATGGAAACTCTTTTCAGACGGCCTCTGACAAGATCTAGTGGTTCTCTGCTGTCTAATGGCAGTAAAGCACTATGATAAACGAGCAGTTATTCCGCCAGGGTTTTGCATTACTCTCTGTGTGCAATCAGTGATCATGAGTATTTTCTGCTTTTGCATTTATTGTATCATAGTCTGGAAACCTGTTCATCTGTAACTGTTCCACCAAATGCCAAACTACCCTGCTTACTGTTTCACTGAAAACCTGAAATCATGAGGATGGCATGGTAAACATTTTTTTACGTATATAATTTAAAAACCAATAGCATTAAGAAATACAAAAGTAAATATGCAACAATAAAAATATTACTTGCCTCCCTTGTAAATAAGTGGAAGAAGAAAAAGCTAAGAAATTCAATTTTTATTTATTTTTTCAATCTGTAAAAGTACCGGCCCAGGACTGTACATTTCTGTTGTTACAGAAAATGAAGCTGAAGCATGTTTCCTACAGCATTAGCGGTACCTAAAGGGATTTGAAAAAATAATGACTGTTTTCACACAGGTTTCCTGAACGCTGCCTTGTTTGCCATTGATCAGACAAACTAAACATCCCTGATCGCACAGCATTGTATAAACCAATGTTACTGTGAAGAGATGCCCAAACAAATAGATCAATGTTTTGTTAGCAGTCGACACTTTTCATGGAAACGGCTTACTTTATAATTGCTTTTTCATATTTTCCCAGGAAAAGATTTGAACATAAATTAAAATGGCTCACTTTAACTTTAAAGCTGTGACAGTGAGTGGTGCTTGCATGTAGGTTTGCTCAATTGCACACCAGTTATTGTTAGTCACATAAAATTTATTTTCAGATAAAGCCCAAAGTGAAGAAAGGTTGCTGTGAGTGTTTGTCAGGAGCATTTTCTTAGAAAAAGGCTAACCATTGTTTGTTTGTTTTTATGGCCATCTATAGAAAAATCTTCAATTTCATTTTCTTATGAAACACAATGTGCCGTGTCTTAGTAGAGTAGTTATTTTATAGGCAAGTATGGGATTTATTAAATACAGAGGAAATCTGCTTTAGTCAGAGTGATTTTTGATTTAAAGAGAACCATGAAGCCTCTGTCCTCCCACAATATCAGCAAGGCTAGGGACCGTACACTCCTTTTGGACACACACACACACACACACACACACACACACACACACACACACACACACATGTGTTTCCCACTCAAATAGCCATCAATGTCAGCATTGACAGCGGGATTACAGAAAAAAAAAACACGTGTTTCCATTTCTTTCCACCATCTATTTTCTTAGTCCGTATCTTGCTTTATGGAATAAATTACAGGACAATTGGGATTTAGACACTTGGATAAAAAATAAAACTTTTATTACAAATGATTATTTTAATGAAAACTTTAGGGAGAATATTACTGAGGTGCTGTATATTGTAGCATGCAAAGGCTAGTGTTGTCAGGTTTTAAGAACACAAGCTTGGTCAGTCTGCAGCTATTCAATTACAAAATACTTTGGCTTTATGTTGCACAGGTGTGACTTTATATTGAATAGTGCCTTTAAATCTCACTTTTGCGATTTTTATATATACCAAATATGTTTTATATCTCCCAGTTTCACAACTGTTTTTCATAAGTGTGACTCATTTTTTACGAATTCAACTTTATGTGTCACAATTGCAACTTTTATATCAATCATACTTTATCTCGCAATGTGACTTAATCATAATTAGGACTTTGATTCTTATAATCTTTACTTTAAATCTCACAATTGTGACTTTATTATATATAACGATATATAATGGTTATATATACATTATAATCGTATATATATATATATATATATATATATATATAAACGATTGAAACTGAGTGAAATTTTTCCAAAGTGTGACTTAAATTAAAAAAAAATTGCATCTTTATATCTCACAATTGTTACTTTATTATTTAAAACAATCTCACAAATATTTTTTTTTCTTCTTTTTTTCCTTTTTTTTTTTTTTTTTTTTTTTTTTTTACCAAGCTTTTATATGTACAAGATTTTGAATGAACACCGGACTAAACATGTCAAGCCTTATGAAACACACTGGACATCAGTTTTGCCTTTTCATTACATTACTGTTTGTATAACTAATCATTAGAATCATTAAAAGATCAAAGTTGAACTAAATCATGAGAATAAGCAAGTAAAGACATCTTCTTGTGAGATTGTCGGGATCTGTAAACCATTTGTCAACTGCTCAACATATTTTCTAGAGCCTCATGTCCAGAAAAATGATTTATGGGACGTGCCACGTCTTCTGCTGTTAAATGTTAGCGGCGAGGTTAAGGCAACACTACTAAACAAAAAACGGTCTGTTTGGAGCAACTTAAGGTTATTATCTAAGCACTTGGCCTTGTGCTGCTAAATTGTGTGACCTGACAGAATATTGTTTTGTGATAAATATGTTGAACGGTGTTAGTGTTTTCTTAATCTTTAGTCAAGAGGTTTATTCGAAAGAATTCCTTGAGAATATCCATTTTACTCTCTGTTGGCCAATGTCTTGGCAGTGTAAGATTGCAATCGTCTTAACATCTGTAGCTCATTCTTCTACTTTTTTTCAAAGGGAAATGTGTCACATGGGATTACTTTTACCCCCAAGAGCTACAGCTATTTTCTACAGCTAATTTTTTATTTGCCCTATTCTAAAATGATGCTAGTGTTGCCTAAAACACATGGGCTCTTAGCTCTTAGTGTTTGTATGTATGCAGTTCACAATACCTGCAGATATCTCTGAGTCCATCTCCAAAGCTGTCAGATCTCTTTTCTTCATAGCATGACTAATTTTGGTTAGCTTTCCCATCACTTTAGTTTATTTTCCTAATGTATGTTTTGCTGATTCGTTGAATGGTCACAAAATGATGGCAGAATAGCAGACTGAGCTCTGTCCGTGTCCTCTGAGAGACCCTCTGTTGTGTTCACAGAAGTGCTCAGTCACAGACACTGCGTGGAAAATCTGATGCACTTCGTTAACTCTGTTTGCAGCGATGGTCTGGCACGATGCATGAGCCGACATGTATATTTTCCTCTGTGTTTTTTATTTTAAGGATATTTTAAGATCTCATATAAAAAATCCCAGTCCTTATTATATATATATATATATATATTATATATATTTTAGATTTTATTTTAAGGGAAAAGAACAAAATAAAATTTTGTTTTTCATTTGAATAAATGCTAATTTGTAAAACTAATTAAGCCACATTTTGGTAAGGTATACATGAGTTTAATTAATGCAAAGTGGTACACACAAAATTGTGCCTCATGTGGGAAAATAAATACTGAAACTAACTGCTATTCTTTAGAGCTTTCTATTCGGGAAAGTATCCTTAAAAAGTTATATATCAATGTTGAGCAGGACTGTTTTCAACATTGATAATGATAAGAAATGTTTCTTCAAAGCATGTTAGAATGGTTTCTGAAGGATCATGTAAAATAGAGTACAATAGAAAACAGTTAATTACATTTTTAATGATATTTCAAAATAAAACTGATTTTACTATATTTTTGCCTTGGTGAGCATAAATTTACAGATTAAAGTAAATATCAAGGTTTTAATCACAATAAATATACTTTTACAGCCGTGCAAACAGCTAATTCTATTGCAGTAACAAGTAATGAACAGGGCTGAATGTGCCCACATGAAGTTTGTTTACATTGACTGTAATAAGGGTAGTTTTCAAAAGTACACTGTGTGTCTAAGTTCAAAATGAAATGGCCATTCATTCCTGTAAATGCAACTGCAAAAATAGATGATGGGAAGTGCTCTTCTCTGTAATCTAAGCATACATTAAAGTCACCACCAGGTTGCTGTTTAGCAAGAAAATGTATGTGGAAATATCAGTGTAATGCGCCTTCAAACGTCTATGACTTAATTCTGGCTAACCCCCACTCATGCTTTAGAATGTCAGCCTTAATCAGAGACAAACCAAGCTTATTTTTAATCTTGACCATAAATGTTCAGTGGAAAGCTGAGATCACAGCACTGCCCCCCTTCCTTTCCTTCTCTCTTTCTCTTTCTCTTTCTCTTTCTCTGTGCACCCTATTGTGCCTCTGAAACCTTTACACAATCTCTGCAGCTCTTACCGGTATGGATGTGCTCCACATTTTATGTGCACAATTAAGAAGAGGCAGCCTGCACAGAAACGGTGATTAAACAATCGAGGACAAATCCTCTGCCCGCAGTGTCTACGCATGAGTATGTGGCCTGCTGGATGACCCTGTAATTAGCAGCCTCATCAGATCGGTGACGTCTCCCGTTGTGCATCTGTGAGACTTCAATCTCAACATGAAGCACCAAGAAGGGTCTTTTTAAAACTCAAATGCATGTTCACTTGTGGTTAACTGTGCTTTAAAACCCCTTCGGCCAAGTTTTGCTGTGGTGCAACACAATAACAATTTGTAAGGCAACAGCTGTCTTCCAAATCTCCTGTGGTATGTTCATGTATGTCCGGGCCTCTGGGTGTTCATTGACGTCATGTGACGTCGTGTCTCTCTTAAATGTCATTTTTTCTTGTTGATTAGAAACAATGGAGAGAGGAACAGGATGAACAGCCTTCTGGCGTCCCAGTGGACTGGTTATTCAACTGTGAGACTAAATGACTACGTGAGATTCATATGAACTTGTGGCTCCGCCTCTGTTTTTTTCTTTACATGAAATGCTGCATAAACAAATATGCCTGAATGTGAGGCCGGCGCTCTTCCTTTTCCTAAGTGTAGGTTAGGCTATAGCGTGGACCCGGGTGGGACAGGCCTGGCTGGTGCAGTCCTGTAATGTGCCCGGGTTAGGACTGACGTAGCACCAGTGTCTCGTGACGCATGCTAGGTGTCAAGTGTTTAGATACTGACAGTCAACAGGCTGCATGGGATTTAGTATCAGCTCTTTTGCTCCTCACGCTGGAGGTGTTCTTGAAATGTTTCTGCTCGAAGCCTTTGTAGCGAGTTGGTCTCCACTTTGAATGAATTCCAACCTGTTCCTGAAGGCAAGGATAAGCTGAGTTGAAGTCAGGGGTGTAAAATGACATTTGAGTTACAGTGCGGATACTGTTTCAGACTTAAGTTGAAAAAAGAAGAAAGTTCCCATGTTACTTATTATGAAAGTCAAAAGAAAAAGGTTTTTCGTAGCTTAGGAAATCGATTTTAATAGAGCTAATGCGCAAACTGTGCAAATCCAGTTTGATCCTCAATGTTTTGTTTGAAAAACTTCCTGAACATCCTGAAACCCAAACATCCTGAAACCCAAAAATCTACAGAATTTCTTGCACTTAAATTCAGCAGCAATGCATTTTATAGTCGTTTGACACTTCAGTATTTGTATTTACAGGTTGTTCACTTGTACAGCATTTTTTCATATCTTTTTACATTCTTTATTTTTAATGTTTGTTTGATTTGGGGGTTTTTTATAAACCACTCAATAATAATTATAATAACAATTATTATTATTCCATTGCAAAAGAACAGAGTACAAATATACTACTTAAGGAAAAGTGTACCTATACCCAACTCTGGTTTTATTTATTTGTATGTTTGTTTGTTTGTTTGATTGATTTTTATTACTATTATTATTATCATCCTCAAGTTGAGTTGGTTTAGTCACCTTGTTATTTATTTATTTTATCATCATCAAGTTGATTTGGCTAAAGTTACCATGTTATTTATTTATTTATTTATTTTATCATCATCAAGTTGATTTAGCTTAAGTCACCATGTTATTTATTTGTTTATTTATTTATTTATTTATTTTGTCATCATCAAGTTGAGTTACAAAGTGCACTTTGTACTCTGTAATTGTATTGTATACTGTCATGCTTTGACTGAAAAAGGCTGGCTTCACACAAGTGTATTCTATCATGAGCCACAGGAGGCACCCTATTCCCAGAAAAAAAGCCCCTTTTTTCCACAGCACTACAAACACAAACACTGCTCACACCGACCGGTTCATCTCATTGGTGCAACTGACCGCTATTTAGTGATGCATACAGTTGTCAAAACAGTGTAAAGACTGTCAAAGGAATAGTTGAAAATAAAAATGTAACCCTATACTTTCAAGTTTATATAATAAGCTTTTCTTTTTTATTATTGTGCAGAGAAGTATCTGTATGTTTCACATCAGATTCACATATTGAAACCAACAGAACTAGAAACATTGCAAATGGCAAGTGAACATGACTGTTCTCCAAGAAATTATTATTTTATAATTATAATATTATAATTATTATTAATTATAAGTACGATATTAATTCAAAAATAATAAGAGAATTCAAACTTGAAATTTGGAGATATATAAACTTAGAAATAAATTGGCTGATACTCTTATGCACTAGTAGACGTAGTTTCCACATGCAGTACAAAAACAGCATCAAAAACACAGCTCCACTGAGTGATGAAATTCCCTGATTCCCTTTTGACGGAGGATGTCTTAAAATGGCAACATGGAAATGTGTGGGTGGATAGATGCGTGGGCTAAAAATAGCACAGCAGAAATCTCCATAAATATTCATGAATGGGGGGAAGAATCTGAGGCTACCTGCAGGTCTAAATATAGCGCTTCTGCTCGGATCCCTCGAACAGAGACGGGCTATTTATAGCAGCAGCTCTGCAGAAGCACCTCGCTCTGAGTGTGCACAGGGACCCATAGGAGACACAGCATTAAAGATGAGGGACGGAAGCAGAAACCAAGTGGAAGCGACAGCCTCTGCCCCAAGCACAGGTATTTTTAGAGATGGATACGGTGTCCCCTCATGCCAGAACATACAGTAGTGTGACTTAAAGAGATGCGCTGTTGTGTATGTGTGTTTTCATCCATTCAGAAGAATGCTGCTCTCTCTCTCTCTCTCTCTCTGTCTATATGTCTCTCGCTCCTGTATGTGGTCACATGAATAGGGTGCACTGGGTTGTTTATGTAAGACCGTGTTAGAGACATCCGTCTTGTCCTCATGCAACATCAGTGAAAGATGTGAATGAGGACATGCGATAGAGATGGACGAGCACTATACCTTTTTAACTCATGTTTTAGATCAGAGAAAAAAAATAGTGTAAAAATAAATGTTATTACATTTTTAAATTATTTTAAATAACATCATTGTTGCTACTGAAAATAAATTATTACAATTATTTAAAATAAATATATACATGTGTGGGGTGAAATATATTTTTTATATATGAAATTTGTCAAATTTGTACATTTATTATAATTATAATTAATATTATATTTTAATAGATACTAATAAATAATAAATATATAGTATTTCATTTTTAATAATAATAATAATTATTATTATTATTATATACTATTATATTACAATATATGAATTATATTAAATTATAATTCTGATAAACATTGTCTATTTTTTTAATTATGAAAAATAACAAGTACATATGTGTGCGGGGTGAAATATATTTTTATATATTAAATTTGGCAAATTTATACATTTATTATAATTGTAATTCATATTATATTTTAATAGACACTAATAAATAGTAAACATATAGTATTTATTTTTAATAATTATTATTCTAATTATGAATATATACTATTATATCACTATATATTAATTATATTATAATTTTAATATATTGTCTATTTATTATATTATTTCAATATGTATTAAATCCATTTTCTAGATGACCAAATACATTACATTTACATTTATTCATTTAGCAGACGCTTTTATCCAAAGCGACTTACAGATGAAGACAGTGGAAGCAATCAAAAACAACAAAAAGTCTCAGTTAGGTTAACACAGTACACGTAGCATGGGATTTTAAATAATAAGGACTCAGCTGCTCGGATTGAGTTGGGGAGGTCATTCCACCAGGAGGGAACATTTAATTTAAAAGTCCGTAAAAGTGGCTTTGTGCTTCTTTGGGATGGCACAATCAAGCGACGTTCACTTGCAGAACGCAAGCTTCTAGAGGGCACATAAGTCTGAAGTAACAAATTTAGGTAAATGGGTGCAGAGCCAGTGGTAGTTTTGTAGGCAAACATCAATGCCTTGAATTTTATGCGAGCAGCTATTGGTAGCCAGTAGAAAATTGATAAACAGAGGTGTGAAGTGTATTCTTTTTGGCTCATTAAAAATTTATCTTGCTACCGCGTTCTGAATTAATTGTAAATGTTTGATAGAACTGGCTGGAAAACCTGCCAAGACAGTTTTGGCAATGTGGTCTGAGAAAGTCAGCTGATCATCAATCATAACTCCAAGGCTTCTAGCTGTTTTTGAAGCAGTTATGGTTTATGTGCCTAACTTGATGGTGAAATTGTGATGGAACGATGGAAAATACTTTGTTCTAAGCACCTTTTAGAAATATTTAATATGCCCAGTTGTGACGATCTAGGTTAATAAAGCACAATACATAACACTTTTCTTTTTTGTTGTAAAAGCTGATTATATGCGACATTAGAACACATGATTGAACTTGAGCAGCATAAACGCAGTATTACGTCTTGAACTGGAAAACAGAGGCTATCAATAGTGTTGTTTCCTTTATGGTGTTATTGTTATTCATTTATGCAATGCATTTCCTGATCTCCCAAATATAGAAAAAAAACTGGTTATTGGCTTGCAGTGTTGTTCCACTCCTTCACATTAATCTAATAACACACTGTAGATGAATACATTAGCAGTGGATCATTATCATACAAACGACACATCACAGGCAGGACCATTGATTAATGAAATCACCATATATGGTGTGTTTCAATTCTGTGCCAGTTTGATTGGGAATTGACTTTACCTGAGGAGGTTATTTTTAGGCCTTTCACATGCTTCCACGTCAATGAATGGGGGCTATTTTTAGCTTTGCATTCCTGAATCACATTGACCTTGAAGAACACGGCTCATTCAGAGCTTTGCTGCCTCTGTGTCTCAGGAGGTCTTACCCAGCCTCTCCACAAAACCTGAATCTGTCACTGAGATAGACAGGCTGACCGCACTCAGACTGGCTTAGAGGAGGAAGAAATCTCAAATGCATTTCTCTCATTCACTGTCACCATGACAGACTTACTAGATCTGTGTATGTGGAATGAGGTCACATGCCAGTGTTGCTGTATACCCTGGCATTTAAAGGGATACTCCACCTAAAATGTTAAATTCTGTTATTATTTACTCACCCTTTCTTCTGCGGAACACAAAAGAAGACATTTGAAGAATGCTGGTAACCAAACAGTTTTGGTCTCCATTGACTTCCATTGTATGGTAAATAAATAAATACAGAACTACCAATATTACCAACATTCTTTAAAATATTTTTATTTTGTATCACAGGAGAATCAGTCATATAGCTGTTTGGAATGATATGAGAGTGAATAAATGATGAGAGAATTTATCCAAAATATTGGATTTAAACACATGGAATTAAAAAACAAAAATGTGTGTTTTTATTTTAAAATAAAATATATTAAAAATATATATTTTTAAAAAATGTTTGAAAAGTGAAGTGAAATAACTGAAAATAATTAATATTCTGCTTGATTTCTAGGTCCCTATACTCAATAAATATATTTATGACTTTTAACACAAATGGTCAGATGTTTTTGGGGTTTATATCATCAATGAGTGTTCATTTAAAGGGATAGTGATATATTAAAGCAACAACTGAACCACCTCTTCAAGAGCAGTTTTTAAGAGTGCAAAAAACCTGTCATTATTTACTCACCCATATGTCATTCCAAACACATAAAACCTTCGTTCATCTTCAGAACACAAATTAAGATATTTTTGATGAAATCCGAGAGCTCTCTGATCCTCCATAGACAGCAACACAACTGAAATGTTCACAGGTCCAGAAACGTAGCAAAGACATTGGTAAAATATTTGTCCATGTGACATCAGTGGGTTCAACTGTAATTTTACGAGGGGATGAGAAAAATTACGTCTTTATTACGACTTTATTCAACAATTCTTCTCATCCAATTCCATTTTTTTAATAAAGTCATTATTTATGTTTTCTTTGTGCACAAAAAGTATTATTGTAGCTTCGTATAATTACAGTTGAACCCCCGATGTCACATGGATGACCGTTTTACCAATGGCCTTGCTATATTTCTAGACCTGTGAACATTACAGTTGTGTTGCTGTCTATGGAGGGTCTGAGAGCTCTCGGATTTCATCAAAAATGTCTTAATTTGTTTTTCAAAGATGAATAAAGATCTCATGCATATGATACAAAGGGCAACTTTTTGAGCAACTTTGCCAGGCACCTTTTTTAAAGAAATGCTGCTTGGACCCCTGAGAATGGGAAACAAAATTCTATTTGGATACTTTAGATGGATCGTGGGCCCTGTGTCTCTCCTGGTTGCCCAGCAACATTGCTCAAAAAGTTGCACCGTGTATCATCAGCCTTTGGAGTGATGGAGATGCGATATACTGCATGTCTAGCTGTGTCATACAAACCCACAAGGCTAGTGCTTACATCTAGATTGACACAGGAAGAGAGTTTCTTGTGTGAAACCGTTTTAATCAAGGTCTCAGTGACCTTCTGCACTAGTTCAGGTCAGGTCATTGACACAGGCTGTGTACTAAGAGTCTAGAGACAGTTTATCTCCCAGGGGTGGAAAATTATCCTAATGCAGCGAAACATCCATAATAAAGTTTCCTGGGTGAATTGTGTGAACCCTTTCTTTCTGTTTTACTTTCCTCAGTTTTGATGTTGAGAATGGACCGTCGGTGGGCCGCAGTCCTCTGGAGTCCCAGGCCAGTCCAGGCTCTGGCCTTGTGCTGCAGGCCAATTTCCCTCACAGTCAGCGGCGGGAGTCCTTCCTGTATCGCTCCGATTCTGACTTTGACCTTTCACCCAAGGCCATGTCCCGAAACTCATCCACGGCCAGTGAGCTGTGAGTATCACTTGTCTCATTTATCCCCTAATATAGCTCAGGAAATGTCTACAATACTAAATGTATTTATGATGGCTTTTAATTCTTTAAACAAATTTCACTTTCTAAAATAACTTTATTTGTTTATATATATTTTTTTATTTACACTACATTTCAAAAGTTTTGTTGTATGATTTTTTTTAAATAGATTTTTATATGCTCTTATTCAACAAGGATGCATTAGAAAATAATATTTCACATTATAATAATTTTTACTTTTTTTTATCAAACAAACGCAGCCTTACTGAGCATTAAGAGGCCAAAAAATTAATAAATAAAAAAGTAAAATCCTACCAACCCCAAATTTTTGAATGGTCAGCAGGAAAAAAAAAGATTTCATGTGCATGTTGTTTGATTCACTGCAAGCTTCACGTGTTACAAGCTGCACAAGTGTGTTCTTGAGCTACAGTGTTTTTGTGGCTAGAAGAGTTCTGTTAATTAGGACTGTAAGCGTTTGCTTCATAACAGATGTGGTTTACTCCAGCTGGTTGACTATGTCTGAAACACGGTTCTCCCAAGACACACTTTTTTAATAGTGTATTACATCAAATCATAATGCTCAGTCCTTTTGGAAAATCCAAGGCACTGGTTAAAAACTCCTTATTGTTACCACTTCCAGCTGTTCTTTCCATCTGAGCACGCTTGAATGTCAGCTCTGGTTTGCCAGGATTTTGAGTCGGAAAAAAGGGCACCACATTCTTGGTTTTTTTTTCCTGCAGTTTATTTTCCAGCCTGCGTCAAAGCGAAGTCGTTCAAATCGAAACACCCTAAAGGGGTCATCGGATGCTACTTGCACTTTTACAAGTTGTTTGAACTGAAATGTGTTTTGGCAGTCTGTGTACACAACCACCCTACAATGGTAAAAATCCACCCAGTGTTTTTACTTAAATCTCTTTAAATAATTTCCCCTTTCTCAAATTGAGCCGATCTCAGATGGCTGTCTGTGTTTTTTTAATTAATATTTTCAAACCGCCTTTCCTAATAATGTGCTAATTAGCAAGTTTCACAATGATGCCAGAGTTTTTCTGAGAGGGGCTCAGAAGAGAGGGGCGGGGTCAGCAGAGCTCATTAACATTTAAAGAAAAATGATACAAATTTGGCTTTCTCTGAGAAGAGCTGTTTTTGTCAGGGAAAAAAAGGTGTTTAAATATATTACAGACTTTTCATTAAGACCCTAAAGAATCCTATCAACTTGTGGAAAATGGACATCCGATGACCCCTTTAAGGCTGGTTTACACCACCCCAATAAACAACATCAGCAGGGTGAATGCAACCACCTACAACTGCTGTTTGCTGCGTTTACATGAACTAGTGTGCTTAATCGTAGGTCACCAGCTCTTGCTTGTCTTTTCAAAGGGAAGAGAGTTTGAAGCACTGGGAAGTCAACTGGCTAAATCGGTGAGAAGATATAGAACAATATTAACCTGCCCCTAAAATGGGCTGTCCCCCATTTACACAATCCATGCCGGTTCACTCTCCTAGACCAGTCTAACCTCAGAGCTTCCCCTATTTACTCTTTGCCACCATAAGCATTACTAATGCCACCAAAGAGGCTTTGGAATATATGAATAAAGACGCAATTCCAAGCATATTCCCTATAGTTCAGCTTCTCTCTCTCGCTGCTCCTAAAATACATGTGCATGACACACCCTATCCGAGCCTATCTGTGTTCTTATTACGTGTTTCCATAAGCTTTTAATGTAGGATATCTAATATCCCATTGGAGAATCTGAGATACCTTCCTTATGCTGAGCTGTATTTCGTTATTTCCATCCAGACTGCATGTTAATCAAAAGCGTATTACCGGCCGCTTGCTCTTTTGAATGATGGTGTGCTGTAACCTGAAGCCGACCACATCCTTAAGTCTCCACACTTAAACTCTTAGTCATTCCTGTCCACTGATCCTTAAGTAATTTTATGTGGCTCCTTTTATTATTGGGAGATTAAAGAGCTGTCTTTTCCAATATGTAATTTTTGTGTTTGATTTGTGATTTGTTAATGTGTTTTTCTCTTACAGACATGGAGAAGACATGATAGTTACACCATTTGCACAGGTTAGTATTAGAGTAGGCCTTGAAAATGAAAGCTTACGTAGTTGATCGGACATTAATGGGCATTCATGGACTTTGCATCATGTGGTTTCTCTGTTGAGGAACATGGTAGTTTGACTTTGCTCTCCCTATATTTTAAATAGAGATATATCTCCTGATATTTAGAAGTGCCTTTTTTGTGTGTAAGTGGAGTGTGCTGCCTTTGGCATTGGCGGGAACAGCCCTTCCGCTCTTATGCAGCTTGCTTTACGTGGGATTTGCGTCACCACTGTACTCGGTTTACAAAACAGGCTAGGAATCCAATACCGGGTTTGTCGATATGGATGCTGACAGATGAGAAATCTGCATGGCTTTGGAAATCAGATACCCTTCATGTCCTTTTGAAACTCCAAAAGAGCTGCTGAATTTCAGACAAGCCAGACTTTTTACACAAATCTTTCTTTTTGTAGGTTACCTCTCTATGTAACATTTATTCTCTCTCGCTCACTGCAAAAATCATTTTAATAACCTGTGTTTCAACGTGTTTTCAAGTAATAATACCTAAACATTGAAAAAAATAACATGAATGAAATTGAGAAGCAAAATGGGATAATATGTTAAGAATTTCAAATTGTTTCTTGATTTTAAGTTTACTGTAAGACATAATTGTGTGAAATTTAGGTTAAAAACTATTCAGAAGATATATATATTATAAATTATTTACTAAATATTCTATATTTAATTCTATAAAACAATAAAAATGCAAAATAATTATAGGGCAAGACAACATACTTAAAAAAAAGTGCTCTGAAAATATCTTATACAGTTTTGCTTTATCTTAATCTTTTTTTAACTGTTTTGATATTTTGCTGGACAATAATAATACAATTATTAATTAATAATAATAATAATACAATAATTTCTGAATACAGAAAGTGAGTTGAAGTTGCTTCAAAAAGAAAGAAAGGACTAAGTATGTGTTCTTGGCACAGACCTACATTATTGTTCTTCTCTTAGGTCCTTGCCAGCTTGAGGACTGTGCGGAGCAACTTTGCTGTTTTGACCCATCAGCAAGACCGTGTCCTGACCAAGTAAGGCCCAGTAAACAGTGTAATGTCTGTTCAAATGCTTTTAAAGTCATGCTTGATCTCCACTGACACAAATCTCCACAGGAGGTCCACTGGAAGCAACCCACCATCCATGTGCAAGACAAGCCTTCCAGGTTAGACAACAACCTCTTGTAGAAAAGGATAACAGTACAAAGTTTATTTTTAATACACATGATGATGAACACTATAGTCATGGATATAACATGCTGTGCTGTATTTTGCAGAGGAGCCGTTTCACAAGTTGGCAGTGGAGACTCTGGATGAGCTGGACTGGTGTCTCGAACAGCTCGAGACTCTCAAGACACGTCACTCAGTCAGTGAGATGGCATCTAACAAGGTAGATCTACCAAAATAAAAGATGATTCATTACTGAAAGGGATCAAATATCTCGAATGTCACCCAGGGACTTGCCCTAAGTGCTAATAACCATCTAACACAATACATCAACGCTTGCTGATAACAGCACCCAAATACTCAACATGCCTCTCTATGAATTACACATGCATCAGATGTCTATTATAGATGGGAATAGGATTCATGCATGTTCTGAATCGCTCCCATCCCCCGTCCACATCGTGTGCTGAACAATGGGAAAGAGAGAGTGGAGTCATGGATGAATCTGCTTCACCCACCTCGTCTATCTCCCCTCATTCCAGCTGGGGATTTCATAGACTGTGTGACGCGTGATTAGCCCATCCACACAGCAACCTCGTGCATCACGGATACATACTCTCACACACATGCGCACATAAGAACACATGTTTGAGTGTTTTCATTCTGGTTAACATCACTGATGTATCTGCTGTACGTTCAGGAATCACCCTGCATTGGTTGAGGCGAAAAAAATATAAAAAGTGAGCATGCAAAACATTTTAGAGTATTGACGTTAAAATAAAAGCACTGAATTTTCTTGACATTGTCAAATTTGCAGTGCCATATTTTCATACGAGTTCGGGTAAGATGGGACAGTTCTTGAAACAAGTTAATAGCTACATAATTAGAGACAACTTTTGCATCATCCAGAATATTATTAAATGAAAATAAATGAAAACATTTTAAACAGGGGAAAGAAAAAGATTTATGCTAATTCTGTCACACATATATATATTAAATTCATGCATTTAGCAGACGCTTTTATTCAAAGCAACTTACAATGCTTTCAGGCTAACATTTTTTACCTAACATTTGTTCCCTGGGAATCGAACCCACAACCTTGCGCTGCTAACGCAATGCTCTACCACTTGAGCCATTTTTTTTTAAGTTGGCATTAATATAAAATAATACATTTTTCTATGTACATTTTGTCCTGATAAGTTAATGTTATAATAAATAATTAGGACAATTGAAATGTAGTTCCTTTCAAATATTTGCTGTAAATTAGATTTCCTAATGTTTTTAAAAGAGGTCTCTTATGCTAACCAAGCTGCATTTGTTTGATTAAAAATACAGTACATAAAGGTAAAATCATGAAATATTAATACAATTTAAAGTAATTGTTTTCTAGTTTAATATATTTTAAAATAGAATGAATTTTAGCAGCCATTACTCCAGTCTTCAGTGTCACATGATCCTTCAGAAATCATTCTAATGAACAGTTTGATTTGGTGCTCAAGAAACATTTCTTATTGTTAACAATGTTGAAAACAGTCCTGCTGTTTAACACAAAAACATGATACTACAACAATGTTTTTTACATACAAATCAAAAACTAAATCTAAAAAAATGTATATCAATGATGCATTAGTGTGATATAAACATTCCGAATATATAAAAACACCTCACACTTGCTTGTTTTCCCTGCTCTGTGTCAGAGTGAGCATCTATTTATTTCCCTCGCTCATTACAATGGAAAACACATCCACACACATGCGTGCAAATCATGAAGCGGCTCCTGAAGCTTTCAGCTTCAAACCAAGTGCACATGGTACAACCCCAGTCCCCTGTATCCACCCCATCCAGCCCCTGCATGTGCCCTAGAGCCGTGAGCCAATCGCACACCTCCCCCTGACCCAGCCTCTGTGACAAAACCCATCCGATTGGCCAGCATGCGACTGCGAGTGGGGAGCTACCTGCCAGGAGGGAGAGAGAGAGAGGGGGCTGCTGGGAGGAGCCTGATCTCTCTGTTTACACATGAATCAGGCAGAGTAGGAGAGCAGAGCATGCGGCAGCGATGCAGACTCGCTCCAGCCAGCTGCACACGCTCTCAGCCTGCCACAAGTGCAGCCCATGGCAGCTGGAGCTCCTGGTGCTGGGCTGAGCTCTGGACCGCTAGACTGCTGTTGAAGCGGGCGACTCGGGCGATCTGGAACGTGTCTGTAGCATGTGCAC
Source organism: Carassius carassius (assembly GCF_963082965.1). Taxonomy (NCBI): domain Eukaryota; kingdom Metazoa; phylum Chordata; class Actinopteri; order Cypriniformes; family Cyprinidae; genus Carassius; species Carassius carassius. The sequence goes on along the minus strand of NC_081774.1, from coordinate 17,275,157 downwards.
CGACCAGAAGGTGCTTCTGTTTTGTTAAGGCTTAATTTGGTGCTGAGATGCCAGATGTCAGTTACCTGCTCTCTGTGTCGTGGATGTATGTTCAGGTAAGACTCGTGCCGTGATTCTGCTCTTGGGAGAAGCTGTTGCATTGTTTTTATCTGAAGTTGAGAGGGATGCTCTTGTTGACACTATAAATCACAGATGGTGCAGTGAGTTGCCGTGAGGATGTCAGTTTGGGTGTGTTGGGGTGTTTCTGATGTCAGTGTGTGTGGCTTCTACAGTACTACTGTACATATTGCTGCCTCAGCCTGAAGTGTTTCATTCTGAAACCTCGTGTATGATTACATAATAACACTACACAGATGAAAGGCACTCCTCCTGCTTGGTCCAGCCCCTCATCTTGGGTGACTGTGGCAGCTGAATGAAGGCCTGCTACCACTCTTTGATGCAGTTATATTCAGATATGAGTATGTCATGTGATGTTTTGCAGCACACATTTGTAGAATAAATTTTTTTGATTTTAAAAAACTTAGGTGTTGTATAGAAAGGCTCTAATTAAAAGGAAATGCAGTGGATTGGAGATGTTGATTCTCAAAGCGCATGTGTTTTGTTCTTGTGTCCTGTTCTGCAGTTCAAAAGGATGCTGAATCGAGAACTAACCCAGCTGTCAGAGACGAGCAAGTCAGGAAACCAGGTCTCAGAGTTCATCTCCAGCACCTTCTTAGGTAAAACCAACTATTTTGTACTTTCTCAAATTTAATGCAAATGTTTTCATTTCAGATTAGATTATGAGAAGAACACAAAATATTATTTATGAAAAAAAATTCGAAATTATTAGTGTTATTTTAGTATTATTTCTATATTATTATAGTATTTATTAATCTTTTGAGTCAGCTTGCATTTTTTTTATATTTTCAGTTTTTACTAATTTTCAGCTATTTTAAATTAAGTATTAAGTTTTAGTGGTTTTTAATTAAGTTTTAGTGGTTTTATGGGCTTTTGTCATTTGTGGGTTTTTTTATATTTAATGTAATTTTTTGTGAACTACTCAGCATTAATTGATTTTAGTTTTAGGAATTTTAGTACTTCAGTTTATTTCAGTTAGTTGCTAATTGCTCACATTTTTTTTTTAAGTTTCCCTAATAATTGTGTATTTGTATTTTTATTTAATTTCCTGCCACGCTTTCAAAGTGCATTTAGTGAGCCGTCTGTCATTGCTTGTAGATATAAAAATGAACTTGTGTTGCAGAGAAGCAACATGATATGGAGATTATGTCCCCCCCAACCAAGGAGAAGGAGAAGAAAAAGCGGCCCATGTCTCAGATCAGTGGAGTGAAGAAACCCTCACACAGCTCCAGTGTCGCAGCTTCCAGCATCCCACGCTTTGGCATCAGCACTGACCAGGAAGATCTGCTGGCCAAGGTGAGCTCTCACGGCCAGTAAAACACACTATCAGCAAACTCAAATCACCATGGTAAACATGGACCTTATCTGCAGTTTTAAACTGCATCCAACTCCCTTTTGCAGGAGTTAGAGGACTTTGACAAATGGGGTGTGGATATTTTCAAGATATCGGAGTATTCTGGCAAACGACCCCTAACGGTAGCAATGTACACAATCTTTCAGGTATAAAATGTGGAATAAAAAAACTTTTCTCATGTAGTTTCGGTTAAAGCATTACAACAACAAATGTCTTGAACCTCTATTCCACAGGAAAGAGACCTGTTGAAATCATTCAAAATCCCTGTAGACACATTTATTACCTACATGATGGCACTGGAGGAGAACTACCACTCAGATGTAGCGTACCATAATAGCATCCACGCCGCTGACGTGGTCCAGTCCACCAATGTTCTTCTATCCACCCCTGCCCTGGAGGTTTGTCTCAATCAACTTCCTTTTCATCATCTGCTCATTAGTCTCTAAAGCAAAATGTTTCATATTTGCAATTCTGTTTTGCCAGGCTGTATTCACCGACCTTGAGATCTTGGCCGCGATGTTTGCCAGTGCAATACATGACGTGGACCACCCTGGAGTGTCCAACCAGTTCCTCATCAACACAAGTGAGTGGCCACGGCAGAGCAGCAGAAGCTTGTCATTGCGGTTGCACGCTGTGTTGTTGACTAATAAGAACGTAATACTTTTCTCCAGACTCGGAGTTGGCTCTCATGTACAACGATTCCTCTGTTCTGGAGAACCACCACCTGGCTGTTGGCTTCAAACTGCTGCAGGAAGAAAACTGTGACATTTTCCAGAACCTGACCAAGAAACAGAGGCAGTCGCTGCGCAAAATGGTCATTGACATGGTGAGGAAATGGAGGCAGAGACGAATCTGTGGGGCAATGATGAAGAGCTCCAAGTCTGAAAACTACAACCTTATTTATTTGCCGTGTATTTGACTCTTTGCAGGTTCTAGCCACTGATATGTCAAAGCATATGAACCTGTTAGCGGATCTCAAGACCATGGTAGAGACCAAGAAGGTGACAAGTCTGGGAGTACTGCTGTTAGACAACTATTCTGATCGCATTCAGGTATTGTTTGAGCTTCTGTGGAGCAAAGGCGTTTTATATTGTCAGAAAATCTTTTTTGCTTCATAAGTAGAAAGTTTAGAGATAAAATGTGTGGTTAATCAAATGTGTAGGTTCTTCAGAACATGGTGCATTGTGCTGACCTGAGCAACCCAACAAAGCCTCTGGAGCTGTACCGTCAGTGGACGGATCGCATCATGGTGGAGTTTTTTACTCAGGGGGACCGAGAGAGAGATAAGGGTATGGAGATCAGCCCCATGTGTGACAAACACAATGCCTCCATTGAGAAATCACAGGTGAGTGAGGGAAAATACCAAATAATATACCACAAACTGGCCTTGAGGACTTTGGGCCTCAATCCATCTAAAACAAAACAAAACAAAACAAAATAAAATAAAATAATTTATATTTAAATATATTCTATATAATATATATTATTTAAAATTAAAACTGAAATAACAATACATTCAAGCAAATGTTAAAAAATAAATAAAAAAATAAAATTGACAAAAGCATAACAAAATTCCTAAATCTAAAACTAAAACAAAAAAGATAATTCTAAATGATAATACATATAATAGTATATAATTAATACTAAAATAACAACACAAATAGAGTAATATTATATAGTGATAAAACATTTTACAAAATCGTATATGAATATGTAAATTCTGTATATACGTACATATATTAATCATTTCTATTTCTAATCATTTCTAATAATAATCATTATATACAGATAAAATGAAATAAACATTATAAATATTGTTATTATATAATAATGTAAAATTTGTATTATAAAAATACTATAATTATATTATTATTTTTATTATTATTATTATTATTATCAAATACAACAACAATAATAATAATTAATCATTATGTTATAATTTTTAAGACATGTATATACACAGACATTGTAATTATTTGAACTTTATTAACAGGCTTACATAAGTTACACTTGTGCACAGTTTTGTTTAATCCACTGTTGTATAATGACCATACAAACTCATGCTAATGCCCGTTCCCCGTCCATCAGGTGGGCTTTATTGACTACATCGTGCACCCGCTCTGGGAGACCTGGGCGGATCTGGTTCATCCTGATGCCCAGGAGATTCTCGACACGCTGGAGGACAACCGAGAGTGGTACCAGAGCATGATCCCCCACAGTCCCACTTCCACCCCTGAGGACAAGGGCAGTGTGGTCGGGATGGCAGCGATAGGTGGAGGCACCACCTCAGCGGGGGAGAAATTCCAGTTTGAGCTGACCTTAGAGGAAGAAGGGGAATCTGACATTGAGAGTCCCGTGGATGAAGATTTCACTTCCACCACACAGGATTCCTTCAGGACAGATCCAGAAGACAAACATCCGTCTTCAGCTCCCCGCACACACCTGTCCGCTCGCTCCCCCGGCTGCAGGACAATGTCTTTTAAGATGGGCGAGCCGCCAGACAGTGAAGATGAGGAGAGAGAACTTGACCAAGAAGGGAAAATCGTGTCTTTCCTGCGCCTGGGAACATAACACTAGTGCACTTTTTACATTGCATAATTTTTTCTTCTTTCGTACCTCTTCCTCACCACCTCCCTATCCCTCTCCGTCCCATTCTTAGCTTCCTCGGGTGGAGGCGATGCAGTGCAGGAGAGCAAAGGAGAGGTAGGAAAGCTTCCACAGGACGTTTTTATACTGTAGTCACCTTGCACTGGAGAAAGCTCCAACTCTACGGACTGTCAAAGCGTGAAGCTTTCTTAAAAAGTTCTCTGTCTCGTGACTTCAGGATGCCATTCGGCCTCACCGTCAAGCGTGAAACTGCCTGTGTGTGATGGACTGAGAGGAAACGTCCTCAAGTGTCTTCCTGAGACATCCCAGCTTTAAGGTTAACGAACAAGTGGAGCCCTTCGAACATATTGATCGATAAACAGGACAGTTTTTATGTGAGACGTATGTTCACTAAAATGTTTTTAAAAAGACTCTGTTGACTTAAAGCTGGTTTATTAATAGCTGAACAGAACAACCTAACCTTAACACAACAGAACATCTCAGGATTCAAAGAAACGATTGCTTTCATGTAGCAAACAGCTTGAGGGTACCCACAAAGTGACCGCTGTCTTCCTTGGATCACTATAAAATCTCTAGGCTGAAGTCGAGCCATGATTGTGATCTTTTCTATTAGTATGTGACGCCACCTAGTGCTTTATAGTGGAACTGGAGCCACATTTAAAGGATTTCCCACTCCACAGTGGCTCTGTATTGTTGTAAGTTTGCACAGATTATACTCATGATCTGACCGTTTTAACTTAAAACCCTTCAAACCTTTATCTGTAGATATACTGCTTTAATTTAAGGCATTCACATGGTTTACATATGCTTCTCGTTTATTTTTCTATTCCGCTTCATCCAAAGCATGAGTGTAAGAATTATTACACTGTACGTCACAATTTTAAAACGGCTTGCTTCTGATATTCTAGGTAACACTTTAGAAGATATCTGGAGTCATTCTTAATGTACAGAAGACTAGTATTTGCGGTGATCTGCAGGGTAACCAGCATGTGTACGCACCCTGTATGTAAGTTGGTCTCTGGAAGGCTGCGCTAGCTTGGAAACCCACATTAGCTGTATAGGAAATGATAGGTGTCCTCAAATTACATGTGTACTTTCTCTCTATTTCTGTGCTGGTCACACTTAAAAATATGAGGTATCTTAACATCTTTACAAATGTATGATGTCTAAACAAATGTTCTAAAGTGAGAGCTGTGCGCTACAAGAGAACACATTAAGCCAAAGTTGGTTTTCTGGGCCAGACCTTTTGTGTTCTTTGGTTTTTGGTGATTGATCAGTGCTCTGCTCTTCGCAGGGACATAGCCAATCACAGTACAAGTGCCAAGCACGCATGATCCATATGCTGTACTGTAATTTCCATGTTGCCACTGGCTATTTTCCATCAATGACATCTACTACTGTCAGTAACATACTGATTTGAGCATTTACTTTTCTTTTCTTTTGTTATTCAAAACTGTCGATTTGTCAAGCTGAATTTTTATTTAAGAGTTTTCATTATTAATAAGTCTTTCTGACGCAGTGTGCTCATTTTAAGTCAGATTATTTGTGCCCTTTTTATACCATGGTATGAATTTTAATATTGGATACAGTGAATCTTTGTATGTAAGTGGATTACAGTAAGCGGGGCTTTTAATTATTGGCTTTATGTTCACCTTAATGTCAGTCTATGCTCTTTAGCAATGTTTCATGTGGTGAAAGAAATGCTGAGCAGGCCATGCAAAGTTCAACTGACTGTATCCATACAGCACACCTCTGTTTGGTCTTTTTTTTATTGTTCCACAGATCTGACAATCCCAACAGTACTGTTGACCACTACAATGCTGTTACTAGTATTGCTGTGATCGTTTTCCTGTTCCCAATGCCAATAAATGAAGAACTATTAGTAAGCTGGACTCATTTGTGTTCTATTAAAATCCATTTCCATAATATTAAAACAATAATTGCTTTGGTAAATTATAAGATTGCAATTGGGCAAAAAATAATGACATAAATCATAATTATGACAAAGTTGAATTTATCATATAAAAAAGTACAAATAATGACAAATGATGACAAAAATAATAACTATAACATTAAAAGTAAACAAAAATTACATGTGGTATTTAAGACAAAAGTTACGAAGTTATGACATTTCTATTTGGTGTCATAAATTTGACTATCATATTTTATTTGGATTGTCATTATTTTGATTTTGTCATAATCATAAATTAGTATGTCGTTATTTTGATATACGTTTTGTGTAATATGTGATAATTATTATGGCTAGTAATTTTTTGTAATTATGACTCCTAATAGTGATTTATCAAACTTTTTTGTCCAAAATGACTGTTATGGTTTCATTGGAATTGACTTGAAAATATTGAAATGGGAATCCACAGTATTAATTTATAGCATTTCAAAAACTAGCAAATGCTCATGCTTCATGCACCAGACCGCTAAATCGCAAAGGTGACAGAGCGGACGTGTAATTGGCTAATCCACATGTCAGTCATTGTTTAGCCCCGCCCCCGGCTGGCTCCCGTCGAGTGACGCAAGCAGGAGAGCGCAGGTGCACAGGCTGGGAACTGCATCCAAACCACACTAGATAAACCTGCTTTTAAGGTAAGCTGAGCTTTCTCTGGCAACATCTTGCCTCCCCACCTTGCATTTATTTCAGAGGTGAAAAAGAAGGCGCATAGAAACGTCAGGAAATAAATGGTTTAGATTTAAAAACAGCGTAGGTTAACCTTCATTTGACATCGCTAACAGCGATGGATCATAAACAGACAGCCTCTGCTGTGTAATCCATCGCTGGCTGCATGCTACAAACTAAAATGCCAACTGGCTTTTGACACTCAGCACATTGTCGCAGGCAGTTACGACGGATTCGTTACTGTCCGTTTGGTCGATGGGATGTTAGTCACTCACTGACCCGAATAAAAAAGGAAATCAGTCCGTGTGTGTTAAGCGGATAGATGCTAACCGGAGCTCAACGGACTTAACCGCTGTCAGCTCTCACAGGCGGACATTTATTTTAAACGTCTCGATTGGACAGTTAACTCGTAAACGTAGCTGCACTTCTCATACGCGAAGGTTTCTTGCTCTAATCATGTTCGCCTAGCCTGAGCAATATGTTTGAGTTAAGCCTCGATGTGTGCCTGGATGCTCAGGTGGCCTGATAAATAACAGACTAAACAGAGCAGGAATAAACATTCAGGGATTTGGTTTGTCTCTATATGGGAAACAAAGAACCAAAATGGTCTTCCGTGATAAAATGGGAATATTAGACTAATCTTCCCCTGATATTGATGGTGTGCTAAGGTCCTGAGCTGGGCACAGGGTTTAGCCAGTGTTGTGACTGATTACTCCCCCAGTATTGGTAGGTTTAGGTGTGGGGGAGGTGTTAGGATTAGTCAATCAGGTAGCGATTTCAATGAGAAGGGGTAATAATTTGTAAGGGGTCGAAATTGGGCACAAAACCTATCAAATCCATGGCTACACGGACTGCCTAGCTCAATCCATAAGGATACAGACACACCCTCTATTCACTTTTAATTTGTGTTATAATTCAGTGTGTGAATAAGAAAATATATTTGATTCAACACATTGCCAGGAAGCGTTTCTGAAACCAAGAATAATCAGCCTTGTACTGTAGTTATGTCAGTTTTCTTATCTGATTGCTTCTACAGTGAATGTCTAGAGAGTACATAACAGATTATAGTCACTCATGACATGATTCAGTTCATTGGAAAAGACACCATATACTACAGTTATTTGTTACAAAAAGTTTCAGTTAATATGCAGTATGCAGATGAATTTGGCTGTTATTGGTCTCTCTGTTCACTAAAATTACTTATTTTATTAAATTATCTGGCATTTCAAAACCACCAGTTTTTATTTTATTTTTCTACTTTATTTATATATAGCAGCTGTCTAAAATCAATTTTGATTAATTGTTTGTTAGCCTACATATGCTAATTTCACTATTCACATGAATAACTAAGGCTTTTGCCCAAATATCTACTAGTCCTGAGATACCAGAGATAATCATCCCAAAGTAAGCCACTGTAATTAAACCAAAGCTTGAGTTTGACAACCACTGTTAAAAAAGTATGTTCTACTGTAGAACTGTATGATTATGAGTATGAATACAATTATGTAAATCCATGCCATGTTGTTATCCATCCATTACGCTTGAATGTACATCACAATATGGAAGAAAAGATTTTTCACAATTCTATAAATCACCTTCTTTGTTTTATTGTTACAGATGGCCTCAGCAAATGATGCTCGATATGGACAAAAAGAGTCTGCGGATCAGAACTTTGACTACATGTTTAAGATCCTGATCATTGGTAACAGCAGTGTCGGCAAAACCAGTTTCCTGTTCCGCTATGCTGATGACTCCTTCACTCCTGCTTTCGTCAGCACTGTCGGCATTGACTTCAAAGTGAAGACCATCTACCGGAACGACAAGAGGATAAAGCTCCAAATATGGGTGAGGAGTTCTCCGCTAGAGTCTTGTGTTTAGGGTTAGAGAAAGGAGTGTTTTACTGAAAGAACCAACAAGACATTTTCACTTTAACTTCTGTGTATTTCAGGACACTGCTGGGCAGGAGAGGTACAGGACCATCACCACAGCATACTATCGTGGAGCGATGGGCTTCATTCTGATGTATGACATCACCAACGAGGATTCCTTCAATGCCGTTCAGGACTGGTACGATAGAGCTTGTTTTTGTCCGTGGCTCATAAAATTGACACATTTGCAAAGATGCGTCCTAGTTTCTGTCTAAACACACACTGTCCTTAGAACATGCGCTATATTCTCCAACAACCAGGTGTGATGTGATTCCAGCAACAAGTGATTTATCCACTATAAACATGAAATTGCTACATAACATGACACAATCACATCGGTCAAAAGTCGGCACTAAATGGAAGTAGAAAAACTTCAATACATGAATTCTGAATGGAATTTTTTTAGCGAGCCATTAAATGACTCAAGACTCGACTCAGACTCCAAGTATATATATATATATATAAATGAATGTTAAATGAATGAAAACATGGAAGTATATCTTTACCACCTGATACACAAGGATACAGTGTCAAAGGCCTATTAAAAGTAACTTATTATTATTATAATAATAATAATTATTATTGACATTTAATTACACAATTTATTTTTAATCTTAAATTTTTTACATGTTTATATATCAATGTTAATTGCACTAGCTTTCAGGCAGTTCACATGCTTTTCTTAATGACTTGTTTACTGCTCTTAGGTCCACACAGATTAAGACGTATTCGTGGGACAATGCTCAAGTGCTGCTGGCGGGAAATAAGTGTGACATGGAAGACGAGAGAGTGGTTGCTTCCGAGAGAGGAAGACAGCTGTCTGAACAGCTGGGTGGGTTTTCCACTTGAATTTCCATCATGTATTCTCTATTTGAATATAATAGTGCCTTTTACTTCTTTTGACTGTCGCAGGCTTTGAGTTCTTTGAGGCCAGTGCCAAGGACAACATTAACGTGAAGCAGGCATTTGACCGACTGGTGGACATAATCTGTGAGAGGATGGCAGAGAATCCGGAGTCGGCGGACCCGTCCACTACAGGAAACAGGCAGGGCCCTCAGCTCAGTGAGCAGCCGCAACGCTCTCACACAGACTGTGCTTGCTAAGGGTCGCTCACAGCCTCTCCACCGTTCCCAGCAGACTGAACAATGGACGCTCTAGGAAAGAAGGCTTTGGTAAGAAAAGAGCTGATGGGATGAAGCTGAGAACCTGTCCACTCTCTGTACCTTTTGTCTGATTGACATCAGTGCATTTTTGTTTCTCTTATATTGATATCCTTAACCAATGCTCCTCTCATCTCTTTAGAATTTGAATAATTTAATATCTTTTTGACTTCGGGGTCAAATTAATTCCAACTTGACATTACGGTGAATCACATTTTGTTTTGTTACACTGTTCATGAGCATTTCCTAGGTATGTTTTTGGATTCATCAAGTTCAAATTATCAACACAAATATCCCTAATACATCGCCAGGAGATAATTGATTATTTCCTAAACAGAAAAATATACATTTGGGACCAGCATAAAGGCTCATCCCAAGATAGAACATTTGAAGGAATCCTAAGCTTGAATTCAGCACCGTTTCGCTCTTCATTTTAAAATTAAAGAGTGAAAACGAAATGCACACTAATTAATTTGCTCCCTATTATTTTTTTTTAAATAACTGCAGGTGTGTTTTGTAAAACATATATTATATAAGCAAAAACGGTATATGTGTAATAATAGATGTAATTAGGAAAAAATAATTATGATGTGCTTAATTGCTTCTAGTTTTGTAATATGAAGGAATTAATGAAGTTAAGTGTATTTTCAGTTACATGTTCTGCTCTTACTCTGGTTCCTACATACAGGTGGTCTCAAACTCCTCGTTTTACCATAAAGGAAGTGTGTGAATGTGTGTGCATGTTCATCCTAGTATTTTCTAGATGTTTCATTTTTCCAAGCATAGATCTATGGGCTGAAAACACAATAAAAGCTTTAATGAGAAGAGAACCTAAATCAAAGAATAGCAGCTAAAAAGTTTCTGGACGAGACTGTATTTTGAAAAGACTAATATTAAAACAAAATGCAGTGTGAGTCGCTTGAAGTTCCCATTTAGGCATTAGAAAACATGCTTTATGAGTGACCACTGATTGATCACTAGAGAATTAACATATGTTAATGCACACAATAATGTTGATTTAGTTGTAATTACGTATGTTGATTTACTGCATCATTTATTGCTTATTTATGTACATGCGTTTTTGTTGATGTATGTATTCTGCGTTAGATTAAGAGGGCTACTCCTATACTTATGACAGTCTTGGACATCTGAAATGTCTCGCTTTTATAAATCACAGAGTTTTAAACACAATCATGTTTGTAGAAGTATCTGTTGATTTCCCCCTATGCAATTCAGAAGCTTTGTTATACCAAATAGTCACTGGATATGCAGGGATATTGTCTGTAAGGCAAATTAAGATTTATTTCCTTCATTTAAAACCTTGTTTACAGTCCAACAAATGTCAAACCACTGGGATTTCCTTTTTCATACAGAGAAATGTGACATATTTGTTTGCTTTATATGCAGAGTAATCACTTTTAAAGTAGAAGCCTTAAAACAGAGGTTTGGTTTTGATCATTTTTTCTTTTTAGTACAGTAGTTGGCATTTTGGTTTTTTTTTTGATAAAGACAATAGTCCCTCAGTTCCAAATTACAAATCAGTTTTTAATTGATATGCATCATACTGTGTTTCACTCTGGGAGATAATGGTAAGAATAAACCACTGTTAGCAAGTGATATAAGCAGGACACTTACTGTCAAAAGAGTTTTATGAGAATCAAGTGACCACTTGTTTATTCTGTTTACTGAGTTCAATAAAAAGCTATGTTTGAAATCTTTTGTGACTTATTACTGTCATTGTTGACCTTTTACATTGTTTTGATAAAGAGGGGCCCCAAAAAGGCCTACAATGAGCTGCAAAACTGGATGTAATGCTTGGTTTGCTAGTTTATATTGAAGGTTTATTGTCTCGTAAGAAACAATGAAGAGTTTGATGCACACTCTGCATCTTCAGATTATTTATTAATTATTTGATGGCGGCTGATTGACAAGTACAGATGCTAAATAAAGAGAGTCTGGGGAATTGAGAGCATCCACATGTTAAACGTACTGTATATATTAAACATTTTCTCAAGGAAATCAAGATCCGCACAGATTTATGGATAGACGATGCAGTGAAGACCTACAGAAACCTGTTACGAATGCTCTGTATTACATTACAACAGTAATTTGTAAAATATGACTTCGTTCGGCTCTTGCTTTCAGATGTTTCTGAATAATCCTGCTGATGTCTATGGCATTTGTGATGGAGGGGTGATGGTGTCCTCGACTATGGATTTTTTGCAATTTAACAGGAGTTTGGTTGAAGTTTCTCGTGGACAGAATGACTCTTCAGTCTGTACAGAGGGGTATTCTTCTGTCGTAGATCGACAACAGCAGGAAGTTTGGAATGTGAATGGTTATACACACTTAAGTCCAACAGAAGAGTTTCACAGCACACAGAATGAACAAATACAAGGAGAAGGGTTTATGTTCAACAGTTCAGACATGGATAGATCCAGTCTGAACACAAACCGGTCGCAGTTTACCTGCCAGTGGCTGGAGCGATCCGCAGGTGCTCCACAGTGCTGTAAGAAAACCTTCTGCACAATGAAGGAGCTCATCTCTCATTTGACAGCGGAGCATGTTAATCTGTCAGGACAATCCAGCTACCTTTGTTTGTGGGAAGACTGTTCTCGTCAAAGGAATCCATTCAAGGCCAAGTACAAACTGATCAATCACCTAAGAGTGCACACGGGAGAAAAGCCCTTTCAGTGCTCGTTCGGGTGTGGAAGAGCATTTGCACGGGCGGAAAACCTGAAAATTCATGAAAGGACACATACAGGTAACACTTCAATTGTTTTTTTCTTTTCGTTAATGTTGCATGAAGGGATTGGGTTTAATTTTCTTTTTTGTTGTTGTTGTTGTTACAGGTGAGAAGCCTTTCAGATGCCCTTTCGAGGCCTGTGAAAGGCGTTTTGCAAACAGCAGTGATAAACAAAAGCACATACGTGTCCACGCACCTGAGAAGCAATATATTTGCATGCACTGCAATAAATCATATTCTCACGCCAGCTCCCTCAGAAAACATGCAAAGGTAAATTTGAATTTAAATAAACAGCTCAAATAGTAATATACAGACCTGCATTCTATACTTTACAAATTTTTAAGTGTTTTTACATATCCTATTCATTATGAAATATACTTTTCTTAATGCACTTTGTGATTTAATAAGTGAATGATTTACTTCATGTAAATAAAGTTCTATTCTATCTCTCTTCTTCATCAATGCAGGTCCACCTGCCAGTCATGGAGCCTACTCAGAATTACGATTATTACAGCAGCTATAAAGATCCAAGCCTTTTTCAAATTATATTTTAAGGTGTGCTCTAGTGTAAAGTTTAGCAGTTAGTCTATTTTTCACGTTCATTCTGGTTAGAAATAAAATCAGAAGAATCAACATGTGAGAAAGGAGCTCCACAACTCTGATACATAATTATATAACAGGTGTATAATTTAATAATTTACACAAGAAAAACTATGGCGGAGTAATTCATTACACAGCAGTATATTAATAACATTATTTAAAATAAATCCAAGGTAACACTCTTTGATAAGTTTCCCATTTCTGGTCTGTGGAGGATAAATAATATATTAATACATGTCATTTTTGAAGACTAAAAGCTATTTGTATGTTAGTAGATATTGTAAATTGTATGTCAGACAGTTACAGCATGATGTAATATACAGACATATAGTCATTAAGTATATAAATCTGAAACTAGGCGTTATAACTGTAGCTTAAACTCTAAACACTAAGAATGTTTCAATACAAAATCATCTCAGTTTTGTTGTTGCCTTGTAAAGTGATTGATTGAAGTGTAATAAAACATTAAATGAAACACTGCACATTTCAGTTTTATTCAGAACATTTTTTTTAATCAGCAACAAACTTAAGAGCATTGTTAATGGCACAGCAAAGGGGAAGTTGTACATTTTGAAATGTTAATGTGCCCTCTTCTGGATGATTCTGGAAAAAACTGTGTGTTCTCTTCCTCTAGACAGAATAAATCCTCCACACACTGATCTGATGTCTCTGAACAGTAATTGCATTCATTAGAACAGACTGAACAGACCGGCGCTAATCACAGCTAATCCATCTGAGGGTTAAAGTTAGTCCACTAATAAATAAATAATGACTATAGACTTTACATTTGACTGAAACGGAATTGAAATGGATAGTTCACCCAAAAAGGAAAATTCCGTCATCATTTACTCACCCTCAAATTGTTTCAAACCTCTATGACTTTCTTTTTTTCTGTTCACAGAAGATATTTTGATGAATGTGGGTAACCAAACAGTTTCTAGTTCCCGCTGACTTCCATTGTAGAAAAATAAATAAATAAAAATACTATGTGCTTTATATGGCTACCAGCAACTGTATGAACTGTGTGTTAAGCAGAGAAAAATAAATAAATACAATTATTCAGATCTTGTAAGGTAAGGAAATAATAACAGCATTTTAATTATTGGGTGAACTATCCCTTTAAATTTCAATTAATTTCCTGTGCGGGAAAATAAAAGAATTCAAGCCAAGTCACCTTTATTAATTTATCTGTTTAAAATAGTTTTTGTGAAGTTGTCCAGTAAGTATCAGGGTTCAATAATATCAAATATTAAATTAAATATGTATTTAATGTTAATTTAGTGTGATTTCACACGTTTAGTTTAAACGGACTGTATTCATAAAGGGCACATTAAGTGCAGCTGCTATAGAAGGAGTATATCAACATAATGACGATTATTTTTCAGAGTGATCCCCAGTGATTCTCATCTGAAGGCTTCTCCCACTGGACCAAACTATCACAGCTACCTGTCATCTTAATGTGCAGCTGTCAGCAATACCTGCGTCTCTCATTTCCAGCAGTATGACGGGCCTTCAGATGCTCTAATAATATTCATATGTCCTTCTCATACTTGATCGACTGGTGTTTTCCCTTGAGTGTTTCTTGATTAAAATAGCCCCTAAAATTACACTCTGTCCTGTACATCATCAGTGCAGAGTGCCTCACTATATTAGGCTATCCTTAAAAAAGTAAACTTGTGGACATACAGGGAGCCACATGGAGGCAGAGGTGAGACATTCATCAATCCTAGCTGAAGTAGAGATGATCACAGGTAATGAATATGTCACTAGAGGCATTTTGCCCTTTTTAATATCATCAGTGATAATTATCAAATTTTGAAATAAAAGTAATTTTATAGTGCTTAAAGAAAAAACTTTAGGTGCAATAACTGTCTGGAAATGGTAAAAAAAACTATAATATTTAACTATTATTATTATTATTATTCTATTTCAAAAGCATCCCATGTATCATTATGTACATTATAACATTGTAACAATTTTAACAATTATGTAGTCTGCTGTCAAAAGTGCGTCTGTGCGGTGACAAACCTGACAGCCGTGATAATGATCAAAAGCTGTAAGTAACCTGTGCAGAAGTAAATGAAGCACTGTTTGAAGCCTCAGGCCCTCTTCCCCATTAGTGAGCTTGATTTGGTTACAGTAACAATATCATGAAGGGCTGCTGCAGTTTCCCCATGATGACTGATGAGTCTACGTGATCAAGAGGACTGGCAGTTCTGGCAAGAGTGTGAATCATAACATCTGATGAACATCATATCGGTTGTAGTACAGTAGATTTTGACTTGCCTGAAGTGATAGCCAGCTGCTCAGTGGTAGATATTATAAACCTGACTTAAAATAACTAAATAAACATACACCTCTTCCATCTAGTAAATTCATGTGGGTCTTCTGTTCAGCAGAACCGGTCTTGGGCAACAATAAATAAATAGAGCATCAAACATTCTGCACGTCTTATCGGGTTCAACACTGGTCAGCTCGTTGTGCTCTCACCCCCAAAAATAATTCAGCATGACGGCCTCCCTGGCTTTGGGGTTTTTTACCATTAGTGGTGGATATTTATGTGTTTGCAAGTATCATCATGACTATATGATGTATTTAGAACTGTATGTGTGTGTAATATTCTCTCATGCCCTCAGTGAGTGATTGCAGGAGAATTATTCTGGGTGGATTGTGAGGCTCTGCTCTTCATCCGAATCCCTCAGAAGGTGTCGAGTGAAAAGCACCAGGCCATATCAAACTCATGTACTTATTAATACAGAGGCTACAGACTGCATGATGGGAATACATGTGAGTAGTAGTCAAAACAATGAGCAGGCCTAGATAATGCAGTGTAGGCAAGTCATGCATTAGACTTTATATTGTGCACCCTTGAGAACCACTATGTCCCTGTTCCACAGTGACAGTCCTAAAATGATGTGAATTCTGCACTGTGGTATTATAAGATGTTTTTCTCATGTATGTGACTCACATCAGTAGTTTCAGCGGAGGGCAAAGTTTAGGACTCCCAGACTGACTCATGTTATAAATGTCCAGGGCATGTAATACCCACATAGATTTTCCGACAATGAGGTCAACTTAAGTAGTTTCGATATTTTAAATGGAAGAAAAAATAAATGAAGCATTTTAATTTAGCTAAAACTAAGCTATTTTTGCCTCTGGTTGGATTGACATCTAATTGTCATTACACTGCCTTACAGGAGTTTAGCTTCAAAATGTAACATACATAGAGTATGTACCATGTAAAATATTGTACATATTTGTTTATTGGCACCGTCAGGAGGACAAATGTGTTTTGGAAGACTAAAGGGAAATCTCAAATATCTATGCACACAGACTTTAAAAGTCCCTGAGGGGTTTTTGGTGTTTGGTTTTTGTTTGGCATCAAGATGGCCATGTTGATTTAGGTGTGGGCAAATTATAGCGCTCTCTGGAATACAGCTGCATGGGAATCAGAGCTGCGAGATCTGGACTATTGTACATCATAATCAAAACTCAAAACCACCGTGTTTTCTTGTCTTCAGTCTTAGCCTACTTAACGCTTACAGTACTTTAAATACTTCATGCAAAATTACCAAATCAAGCCTATTTGGCATTATTACTCGGCTCTGGAAAGCTATAATATGGTAGGCTACATGAATACTTTTATATCTTGGATATCTTCCCCCCTGTATTTCTATCTATTGCGATTTACAAAACAGTCAGCACAGCAACAAGAAAAACGTACTCTGTTACTAACGTAACCTCGGTTCTCTCTAGAAGAGGGAACGAGTACTGCGTCTTAGCTAAGACGCTACGGGAAAAGTCTCTTTTCAGGATACACTGAAGCAAAAAATTATCCTTAATTTTGAATTGTTGTAAAGCGCATTTGCAGCAGCACACAGCCATAGGCGAGACGGCTCGCTCGCTCATTGGCTGCTCTGCGGCAACTGCATAAGCCTATCGAGCGCAGGCTGATGCAACATCAGACCAATGAGGGCACTTCGCGCCCTCCATGCCACTTCCCGCTGAAACGGGTGTGGCCTAGCCCTATAAAGGGAGCTCGAAAAGGCTGACTCACCTGATTTATTTCATCGCCGAAGCGAACCAGAGTGAATCGTACGCACGGCAGAGAACGCAGTACTCGTTCCCTCTTCTAGAGAGAACCGAGGTTACGTTTGTAACCGAGTACGTTCTCTTACGAGAGTTCTCTCGTACTGCGTCTTAGATAAGACGCTACGGGAACACTATGTAAAGCGCTGTGCGTGCAGAGATCACACACCAATAAACCTGGAAGCGAAGCCCAGGATGTACAGTGCACAATCACTAGAGGGACTCACAGAGAGTCCTAGAACAGGAGGGGGGAACCCTCTGTCCCCATATCTAGCAGCGTCCGTAGACGCGACAATATGACATCACATATTCAAGGCAAGGCCTGACTAATGTGGGAATGTGGGTCTTACGCAATACTGCCCATATAACAGTCGATCTCAGAGTTCCAATCAGGACACTGATTCAACTATACCGACAACAGCTTTGCTAGCAGAGCGGGAACCTCTAGGTTATAGAACCTGATAAATGTAGACGGCGAGGCCCATCCTGCCGCCATACATATATCCTGTAAGGAAGTCCCACTAGACCACGCCCACGATGAGGCGACGCCTCTTGTGGAGTGTGCTCTGACACCCAGTGGGCACTGAAGGCCCCTGGAAGTGTAAGCTAACACTATAGCTTCAACTATCCATCTGGATAGGCTCTGTTTCGAAAACAGCCATTCCCTTGGAACATCCACTGAACGAGACAAACAGCTGCTCAGTCTTTCTGAAGACAGCAGAGCGAGACACATAAGTTCTTAAAACCCTAACGGGGCAAAGAAGACTTGAGTCTCCATCCTCTTCTGACACCGACAGGGCAGACAGGGAAATAACCTGAGCCCGAAACGGTGTGTTGAGGGAATTCGGCACATAACCGTGCCTAGGTTTGAGTATGACTCTTGAGTCATTAGGCCCAAACTCCAAGCACGTCGGGCTCACCGAGAGCGCGTGCAGGTCACCCACATGCTTCACTGAAGCGAAAGCCAAAAAGAACACTGTCTTGAATGACAGATGTTTGAGGCTAATCGTTCGGATAGGCTCGAAAGGGGAACCATTCATGGCCTCCAAAACCGTCGAGAGGTCCCATACAGGGACTGACGGAGGTCTGGGAGGATTCAGCCTCCTAGCTCCTCTAAGGAAGCGGATGACCAAATCGTTCCTTCCTATTGACTGACCGAGCGTTGTCTCAGAAAACGCTGCGATAGCCGCCACGTAAACTTTGAACATGGAGGGGGCTCTGCCTTTATCCAACAGCTCCTGTAGGAAGGAGAGAACCTCCGTCACCTCACAACTAAGGGGTGAACGTCCCCGAGCTGTGCACCAGCGGGAGAATACTGACCACTTCGAGGCATATAGCCGTCGAGTCGACGGAGCTCTAGCCTGAGTGATAGTATTTAGACACATGGAGGGACCACAACTCCGGTTGAGCGTGCCAAATCGAGCCCCTGGCCTGCGAGAGGAGGTCCCTCCTCAACGGCACTGGCCACGGGGCAGTGTCTGCTAACTGCATCAAATCTGGAAACCATGGTTGGTTCTTCCAAAGTGGTGCTACAAGCAGTACTGAGCATCTTGTTCTATCACCTGCGGAAGGAGGGAGACGGGAGGAAAAGCATAGAGCGGGCAGCACGGCCACCTTTGTGACAGCGCGCTTTCGTTCTTGGAAAAGAACGCGGGGCAATGAGCGTTTTCGTGGGACGCGAAGAGGTCCACTTCCGCCCTGCCAAATCTCTTCCACAGCAGCTGGACTGTCTGTGGGTGTAGAGACCATTCGCCCATGGGAATGTTGTTTCTGGACAGTCTGTCTGGACCCAGATTCTGTAGCCCAGGCACATGAACTGCTCTCAGCGAGCACAAGTTGCACTGAGCCCAAACCAGGAGGCATTCCGCCAACCTGTACAGGTTTCAGGACCTGAGACCGCCCTGGCGATTTATGTAGGACACCACAGACATGTTGTCCAAATGGACTAAGACGTGGTGGCCCTTGATTCGGGTGCGTGTCAGCGCGTTCTCCACTGCCAGCATTTCCAGACAGTTGATATGTTGGAGCTTTTCCTGTTCTGACCACAGGCCAAAGAACGGTCTGCCCTCGAGCAGTGCTCCCCATCCCGAAGTGGAGGCGTCCGTCGACACCACTTTCACTTTCGAGGAAGTCCCCAGGCTTACACCTGATTGGTACCAGTCGTTCGCTGTCCAGGGTTTCAAGGCTGTGACACAGCTCTGATTGACCTTGAGACACAACTGACCGGATATCCAAGCTCTGCGTGGTACTCGCGCTTTCAGCCAGAACTGCAAGGGGCGCATGCGGAGCAGGCCCAACTGAAGAACTGGTGATGCTGAGGCCATGAGACCTAGCATCTTCTGAAATTCTCTGAGCGAGAAGGTCGCGCCGCAGTGGAGAGAGCTCGCTACGCGCTGAATGCCCAACGCGCGCTGTGGCGCTGTCATGGAGCGTGAGTCCAGAGCTATACCCAAAAACAGTATCGCCTGACTGGGGTTCAGCGAACTCTTCGTCCAGTTGACACTGAGACCGAGTTTCTCGAGGTGATCAAATAAAATAGCCCTGTGTTCCACGAGCTCTGATCGTGATTGAGCCAGAATCAGCCAGTCGTCCAAATAGTTCAGCACTCGCATGCCTCTGATTCTGAGAGGAGCGAGCGCTGCGTCCATGCACCTCATAAACGTACGAGGAGCCATGGACAAGCTGAACGGCAGGACTGTATACTGGTATGTCTGGCCCTCGAAGGCGAATCTCAAGTATCGCCTGTGACGTGACGCTATCTGTATTTGAAAATACGCGTCCTTCAGATCTATCGACATGAACCAGTCTCCTCTGCGAATATGCGCGAGGAGTTTCCTGGTTGTAAGCATTTTGAAACTGCGTTTCGCCAATGCCTTGTTCAGCTGTCTTAGATCCAGTATGGGTCTGAAACCCCCGTCTCTCTTGGGCACTAGAAAGTATCTGCTGTACAGCCCCCCTTCGCTTTGAGCTTGAGATACAGGCTCCACAGCCCCTTTGCTCAACTGTTTTGATATTTCGGCTCGAAAAAGCGCAGAGGGCGTCGAAAAAACTGTAGCGAGTAGCCTCTCTTTATAATGTCTAGCACCCAATCCGAAACCCCTGGATGCGCTGACCATGCGTCTGCATGAATGGCTAAGGGTTGGATGCGAAGCGCGCTCTGTTGGCTGGGCAACGGCAGCGATTCGATGTGCTGTAACATGGGCGTTATGCCTGTGACATTTGAGGCGGGGAGCGCGCTTATCACAGTGGGCAGATCGCTCGTCCTCGACCCCGCCACGGTGCTTAACCGAGTGAGGGAGGGCTGAGCGGGTCCCGTGGGACTCGTGCTGTCTGTGAGTAATTGTGGGCTGTAAGCGTGCACATTTACTGCTTTCGACTCGCTGTCTGCCTGGGCAGAACGAACGTGCACGGGTTTCGTTTTTACAGAAACCACATGCCGTATGTGACATAGTGTTTGTGTAGACATGTTTGCCTGTGTGAAGGGCTGTGCTTATATGTGGAGATGGGGACTGAGCAGTGGGCATCGTCACTTCATTTATAGCACCATCGGGGGGTGTGGCTGAGAGCTTTGCGGGGCCGGTCTAGCACGACTCGCTGCAGAACCGGAGCGCTTCGGGAGGAAGTGCTTGAATGCTTGCGACGCTTTCTGGTCCTCGACGAATCTCTCAACGAACTCGTTGACAGAAGATCCGAAGAGGCCAGCGGGAGTCAGCGGGGCGTCGAGGAACGCAGTGCGTTCAGACTCTGCCATGTCTGATAGCGTCAGCCATAGATGCCTCTCAGCCACAGTAGCGGAAGCCATTACTCGTCCCATGGCCTGTGCAGCGGACTTAGTAGCGCGAAGAGAGAGATCCGAAGCACTCCTCAAACCCGCGAGACAGATAGCCTCAGGTCCCATCTAGTCCAGCTTACGGAGGAGATCACCCTGGAATATCTGCAGCGTGCCCAGCAGCAGAAAAGATCCGCGCAAGCAGAGATGACGTCATGCGGCAGGCTTTAGATGGCAACATCGCTTTCGTCCGCCGTCCAGCAGAGGCCGGGCAAAGGTGCGTCGCTATCGCCTGTTCCACCGGCGGAAGTGACTGGTAGCCTCTGTTTTTAGCATCATCCAGTGTGGAGAATGCTGGTGAAACAGAGCATTCTGTTCTGAATGCCACCTCTTCGTGAAGCTCAGGAAGAAATGGGGCGGGCTTTGAGTTCAGCGAAGTACGCTCATCCGGAAGAAAGCTACCAACCAGCCGGGAACGAGAGGGGGGCGCTGGTGCAGACCACTCGAGGCCGAGGCTCGTCGCGGCCAGCGTGAGCACTCGCATCAGCTCCTTCTTGATGTCGGCTCGTCTGCTGGGCTTATGAGCAGAAAGGGCGAGATCCCCGGAGCTCGCCCAGCCTTCACTGCCCGAAGCTAGCAGAGAGCACGTGTCCTCTTCCCCTGACGCGGCCCTGAGATCTACTTCCTCGGAAGACGCGGCGGCAGAAAGCCGTTGAAGCAGGGTGAACCGGCGAGCTCGGTTGAGCTGGAGACGGTTCCGGAATCCGCTGGGAGCGGCACTTTTTACGGCGCTGCAGCGCAGCGGGGAATGCAGGCTCGGAGAAAAATGCCAAGCGAGTCCTCAGAGTCACCATTGGCAACAGCTCGCAGTGAGGGCAGCCGCCGTCAGCGAGCGCGAGCGCTGCATGATCCTCACCCAGGCAGGAGACACAGATAATGTGACGGTCTCCCTCGCCGCAAGAGGGCATCTTTAAAAAGATGCAGCTCTTTTACGAGTGTGTGTCGCAGGGCGAACACACACACGAGGATATGAAAAAAGGATATAGGCGCCGGAACGCGCAGCAGGAACGGCAGTGGAAGGCGGCGTTGTTCAGCGGCTTCAGGAATGGCTCGTCCCGCTGAGATGCTATCGGACGACGCTTGCTTCCTCTCGTGATCCAACGATGCGTGAGCTTCGCTGAAGAGATGAAAAATCAGGTGAGTCAGCCTTTTTGAGCTCCCTTTATAGGGCTAGGTCACACCCGTTTCGGCGGGAAGTGGCATGGAGGGCGCGAAGTGAGAGAACACTGGGTTAAATTGTCTGTGATGCAATCAAGTTGTGTGCATCTCAGTCATCATTTGAATTATACATGACTTTGTGTTTTGTACTTTTTTTTAATGTTTTCTTGGCTGAAACGTTAGGAAATATATAAGTAAGATTCAATGTTTCTTGCCAATTTATTTGGGGAGGTGTTGTGTAATAAGCAAGATAATTGTACATTTAGTCCAATATTTGATATTAATAGAATTTTGACTTAAAATATGTATGTGCACTTTAACATTTACCCAAACAAACAGGTGGAACAAATACCATTAATAAGGGCAGGGGGGACTGCAGACATCAGCATCCACATTGCTCCCTGAAGGCAACATTAACTTTTGAGCACATGGGTGTATTCAATTAGCCTCCTATTGATGCAGCAACACATAATCCGTTTACTTTAAGACTTATGCGCCACACTCTGTGTCGCTGGCCAGTCCATTTGTGGAAAAACTGACCATATTAGTGTCCTTTTGCAGACAAAATCAAAGTATATATTATGTGTTCTTAACAATATACTGTCTTTGCCCTGTTAAAGCTGCTCTACTTCCTTCATTTTGGTCCAAATGCATAGATAATGAAAAGACCTCTAGATGCGCTAAATGTTAAAAGTTTTCATGTAACTGCAAAGGAACATTTCTGGTACAAAAAAAGCTGTGTTATAAGCGGAACAGATTGGTATTAGCAGATCCCGTTTGTTTTAAAAGGACCCTCAATTAAATTACTTATAGCCATGACATCACAAGTTTTTTGTGCCAAAAAAATAAATAAAAAATAGACTGTTTAAGGGAAGAGATGAAAGAATTAGCTGAATACTACAAGGATGAAGGAGTTGGATTTATTCTTGGGAGTTAAACAGGCACCAGGGCTACAGTTCCCAGAGGCCTCAAAAATTGAGGGATAGACTAAAAGCAGTCAGTTTAAAAAATAAATTAATTAATTAAACTCTTGGAAACTATCTGAAAAATGTCCATGGCTTTATGAGTGCTTTGGAACAGTATTGTGAAAAGCACCATACAAATACATTGAAATGAATTTATTTTTGTCTGCAGCATGTGACATCAGTAAATCACTCGTCTCCTGCTTTGTATCCTTCACAATGGACATCAACATAATGCCCAATATATTTCCCTGCTGCTTTAGGAAAGTGGCTGAATGCAATATTAGACTATTGACCGTGAGCTTGCTTTAATATTCACAGAAGGTCATTTGTTTGTCTCTTGCTCTTCGTTTCACAGGTTTAATACCAGGCTCGCCCTGATGATATGCATTAATATAGAGCCGTCAGAATAAATCATGGAAATGTCCATGCTGTCGCACTACCAGCCTGTTCCTTTTTTTGTTATGTGCTCGAAGCTAAGATAATCATGTAACGTGTTTCATGCTAATGTGCGGGCTTTTTACAGAACAATCCATTGAAGAAATGTTGTTTACAAGCATGTGGAAAAAGAAGGACCAAACATGTTTTTCATGTTTAAGAGAAAAAGGTGACCAAATAAATGATGGGAAAATCTGTCTCTGCCCTCAAGGGTCTCTTTCTGCCCTTCTCTTACCCCCACTTTTTGCTCTCATGACCATGGACGTATCCGGCCCCTGCGGTGCAGCCCCCACTGTGGATCTCAGTTGTAGGACTATCAGAGAGGTATAAGAGGGGTGTAGAGGAAAAGCACCAGGCACTCTGTTATGATCGAGAGTCAGGACGGATCTCTTAAAGCCAGTTTTGGACCTGATGGAGCAGCTTGGACATCACCTTCACTAAAGGTAAAAATACATTTTTATATGTATATTTTCTATTATTTAAATGTATTTACTTGTTGATTCTTTATTCATTTTTTTAAATTAGACCCCTAATCATAACCCAAATAGATGAGTAAGCTTGTGAGTCAACAAAGAACACATTTCAGATGAGACATTCTTGTTTGTAAATTCATCAAACTGACACATAACCTTAGAAAACACACTTAATGAGTCATGCAAGGTGTTTTTTTTTTTTTTACCGTAAAGCAGTATTTAATGTTTACAAATATGTGTGTGTGTGTGTGTGTGTGTGTGTGTTGTCTGTCAGTGTCTCTCCAGCTACTTAACCCACCATTGATGTAAATGTTTCATGTGTTCAGCTCAGCACATTAAGATGACTTTTATGCTGTTTATGACTTGTTACTCTGTCACAGTTTGAATGCATGAACTTTTCTCTGCTCAGGACTGGTCACATCCATCATTGCAGGGAGTACAACGATTTTATTAGACCACCCAAATAAAAAATAAATGCAAAAAAACAAAACAAATCTCTTATCAGAATGACAAATTGCATTATTCTGATCAGCCACCACTTCCTGAGCAATAGCGGATGTCTGATAAGCATATTAAAATAGATTGAGTGATATACAAAAGACGTGAACCTTGGAATGCAATGTCGTCTGTTATTGGTTTTAAACTCCCTTGGCAACACGCCTGCATCAGCTTACATAATATGTGCTTGTCTTCCCTAGTGAAAAATAAATATACTCAAGTGTGTTTAAAATCCATTTATTGCATTTTAAGTATACTACAAATACATTTACATATTTATGTGCTTAATAAAAATACCCTGCAGTTGTACTTTTGGTATACCAAAGTGGTATATTTAAAGTCTGCTAAATTGAAACAACTTTAATTGTGTGGAAGTAGTCCAACTAAAGTATACTTAAGTATTTGATGTGGAACTATTGTAAATATACTTTAGGTACATTTTAAATATCTTGTATTTAAAGACCAATGTTATTCAAAGATCATACAATCTTCATCAATAGTGACATTAAAACACATTTTAGGCTTAAATTAAGAAATAGTAGCAGTAGTACTCTAAGTAGTACTCCAAATAAGGTTTCATTATAATTTTTATGTCTGTAAGTCTCCAGTGATATATCAATAAAAATGTTAATAGATTTTAAATATACTTAGTATGAACTAAATGTATTTAAAATATATTACCCGTTTTACTATCAGGAAACCAGTGAAGAAACAGCTTGAGCAGGGCAATGATAATTATTTATAAATACAGAATCTGAATTCAGTTTTACTTGCCAAGTTACAGTTTACAGTTACAGTTACATAGCTATCCATAAATAATACTACAGTTACCTTTTTTCAACCAGTTATTTATAATAAATTAGATACAGCATACAATATGGACACACTGTACTACATTCAGTATATCAATAAGTAGTTAATCTGAAGCCTTTTCCATTGTGTAAACAAATTCTTGCCTAGAAATATGTAACTCTCTGGGAGCTTGACCTTGTTTGACCTTTACACCCATGAGAAGCTGCCTGATGTGTTTCTATTATGGTGCAGTTTTGGGAGTTTGAGAGGATGACCAAACTTAATTCTCACAGTGCATATATCATGTTTAATACACATCATATATCACATATCTATCTATCTATCTATCTATCTATCTATCTATCTATCTATCTATCTATCTATCTATCTATCTATCTATCTATCTGTCTGTCTGTCTGTCTGTCCGTCCGTCCGTCCGTCCGTCCGTCCGTCTGTCTGTCTATTAATCTCTGTTGTTTATTTCTGTTCATAAATAGTAATAGTAGTATTGTATAGTAATATTCATAGAAAATATAAACATTAATTTTTGCAGTAGTTATCATAAACTAACAATAAAAATTATTTTACAGTAATTATTACATCTGTTATTATTTGATTTCTGCATTTCTATTTTAACATTTCCTGTTGTGTAAATGATCTTTATTGTATTATGAATGCACGCATGTTATCAATTATAACAAATTATAGTATAACTATAAATCAACATTAACTAAGATAAATTCTGTAGAAGATAATAATTTCAGTGAAAGTATGGTCCATTGTTAGTTTGTGATACCTAATGTAAAATATCACCAATTTATTTTATTGTTTGATTGATTGATTTAGAGACCATGTAAACTATTTTACATAAATAGTTCCATTTAATGAATTGTACCAGATTTAGCTCATTTTCAATATAACTGGAAGGAGCTGCGGAAGTAGGCCTGCAGTCAATCCAGTTACTGTTATCAAAACTCAACCAGCTCCTAGATAATATGAGCAGAGAGACATCTAGTGTTTGTTGTAAGCAATGCATTTTTTCAAATAATAATAATAAAACAAAAACTTATTTCAGTTAAAATTGACTTACAGTGCAGTCAGTCTATATATATATTTGTTTTTACCAGCATGTGTGTTCACTGGGATATGAACTCACACCCTTGTGTGCTGCTAACGCAATGCGCTACCACTGAGCCATAGGAACACCTTATTAGAAATTACATGAAACTTTTTGCCATATTAACCATCTGTATCCTGTTCTTATAGGGCTCCTTTAACGACGCAGCTGAAACTGAAACTGAGGGCGTGTTTGACAGATCTCCAGAATGGACAACATCACAGCCAAAGCTAATGTGGGAGTCAAGCTCAGGTGTAACATGACCGGGCACCATGATTACATCTTCACGTTCATCCCAATAGTCTACAGCTGCAACTTTATCATCGGAATAGTAGGCAACTGCCTGGTAGTCGCTGTCATCTACTTCTGTTTAAAGCTAAAGAATGTTGCAAACATATTTGTTTTGAACTTGGCGTTGTCGGACTTGATCTTCCTCCTCACCCTGCCCATTTGGGCCGTAAACACTGCAACAGGCTACGAGTGGGTCTTTGGAGACTTCCTATGTAAGGCCATTGCTGGTATGGCCCTCCTTAGTCTATATACAAGTATTTTTCTCCTCACTGCTCTCAGCATTGACCGCTATCTGGCCATCGTTCATCCCGTCAAGTCCCGCAGGTGCCGTACGGTGGTGTACGCCCGTGTGACGTGCATCTTGGTTTGGGTTGTGGCTTTTCTTTTAAGCCTTCCCACAGCTGTTATCCGTGAGACCCATTTTATCCAGCATAACAATGTCACTGTATGTGGCATCCTAGATGGAGATCTTGGCAATGTGCTGGCAGCTCTCAGTCTGATGAAGATTGTTCTTGGGTTCCTTCTGCCCATCACCATCATCCTCACGTGCTACTGCCTGATTGGCCGCTCTCTGCTCAAATCACGGGACATTCAGAGGAATTCCAGATGGAACGGGGACGAGGTGTTGTGCATGCTGGCCGCCGCCGTGCTGTCGTTTTTCCTTTGCTGGACACCACATCAGATCTTCAACTTCTTGAACATGCTTGGTCTGCTGAAAGTGATCACCAACTGCGATGTCATTGAGATCATTGACACCGTAATGCCATTCACCATTTGCATTGCCTTTTTCAACAGCTGTATGAACCCAATCCTGTACGGTTTTGTCGGGAAGAACTTTCGCAGGAACTTGCTAAAGCTCTTGAAGCGTTCCTCGACTTCTGTGGTGTCTCACCCCTCCCTCAGTACCAAGATGAGCTCTCTCTCATATCAAACCTCGGAGACATTACACCTCTCCGTCAATAAAATGTCCTCAATACCTCAAGCCACATGAGGAAAACAGGAAGAGACTGAATCTCAGATGAATCGTCTTTTTAAACTCACTGATTCAATTCAGGAGATGACTCTTGGTTATTGTGTATGTATGTGTAAATTTGATCCAACAACATTATATATAAAGTTAACTTTTCACCTTCCTCACCTCACCAAAGGACGAGATCATGCTGAAAATGCTAAATATGTTTTGTATAATATTTCTAATATTTCACCCATCTAAGCTGTTAAAGTGCCATTTGTGCAATTTAAATGCTGTATTTTCCACCAATGTGATGAATGAAATCTTCATAATTCTACACGTTTTAAATCTGAAATGGATTGTCTCATAGCTCCACTGATCAGACCAGGGGTTTACAAACATTTTTTTTTATGGCACATACCCCCAGGTATGATTATCTCCTTCGGAGAGAGATATTATAATTGATATATACAATTTTTATACATTAACATTAACAAGTTTTTATAAACTGCATTTTTTTCTACACAAGTTATTGACAGCAATGGGTTTCTTATTTGATTATTGATTCACTATTACAGTCTCATGATTTCTGACCAGTCTTTAGAAAGAAAAATGAAACACCAATAGTATCAAGTTCTGTAATTTTATTTATTTAAATTGATTTAATTGACCATTGTTACATTTTTTTTCTCCCCTTGTGGCTCCCTGAGGGTCCCTGGACCCCAGTTTGAAAACCTCTGAATTAGACTAAGGCACGCGGTCTAACAAGACATGGTAGTGTTCACATTGTGTATGCTGTGCTATCATGTTCATCACTGTTTGATCTTGATATGAATTATCATCTGATAAATGTTTTATTTTTCTTACACCACTGTAATGGTTGGTTGGTAAAACTGTATTTTGCCACATGCTGTTCTATATAATGTACCTGAGTCTGAAAATGTTAAGTCGTGTCTTTTTACAGGAAAACATAAAATAAATATATTAGAGTATCTTCAACGTAATGCAATGATTTTTATTATTATTATTATTATTATTACAAGATGGCATTAAATGAAAAAGTAAATGACATAATTCACTTGATATTCCTATGAAACAAAAGAGGAATTTCCAAATGCATTTGGACATGAACTGAAAACTTTTATGACTTTGAATTACATTTTTAAACGTATGGATAACTAGTTGACTCTATCTCAGCTCATATTTGTAATGTCTCCCAGTGTTTTTAACTGAAATCTTCTAAAGTAGATAGCGGTAAGTGAGGGGGCGTGTCTGTTGTCAGGGGTCACGTGACCATGAAAGTCATGTCACTAGTATAAATCCTCTGACAGACGACGCACTGCTTCTCTCCAGAGTTTCTCACGGAGGCCTTGTATCCGGTTCCGTCTGGCTGTTACATGAGCCATGGCAGGTAGGCAACGTTATAGACGGTCACATATCGCCTGTGCTTGTAAAATGAAGCGAATGCCAGTTGTGTTTGCGCTAGTAGCATGAATACAGCCTGCAGCACGCGCTGCCTCGGAAGTAGCAGATCTCGCTGGATAGCAGAGATGAAATTTAATTTCAGCGTTGTCTAGACGGTGTTGTCCTTTTAATATTTGACGATAAACACCGTTTGGCGTTTGGTCTATTGCGTAAAGGGCCTAGTCGCGTCTCCTACGCAGTTGTTTGGTGCGCAGTGTTAACGGTTACATTCACTGGCCTGTCATGCAGGAAGAGAAGAGCCGTTAGTTTTGTCACGTCGATCTCGCTCGAGTTCAGTGCAGAGTTATATCAGCCTATGGCATTGGTTCCCAAACCTGGCCCTGGAGGGACCCCAACGCTGCACGTTTTGCATGTCTCCTTAATCAAACACCTGATTCAGGTCATCCGCTCATTAGTAGAGACTCCAAGACCTCAAATTGGTGTGTCAGAGAAAGGAGACGTGTAAAATGTTTAGTGTTTGTGTGCCTCCAGGACTAGGGTTATGAACTGCTGGTCTATGGTATCAGTCTATCACAGCCAATGCAGTATTTAAAGAGCGTTTTCTTTTGCACGGATGGATTGTAATCAGTTCCTACAACATGTGCTAGTGTATCATTGTTAAATGAATGAGTCATGCAGGCCATTTTACAGGTTTAGTGTAACAAAAAAAACAACAGTTTTAAGTGAAAGTGACTTGACATTCAGCCAAGTATGGTGACCCATACCAAAGTCCAACTGTCTCTGCCCATACTCAGAATTCGTGCTCTGCATTTAACCCATCCAAAGTGCACACACCCACACACTGTTTTTGTATTATAATGCATATTTTTGTATTGCATTTATTTTCCTATGTTGTCTCATTTTATGTTAAATTACATAGAGTATATTTCTGCTTTAACAACAAAAAGTTCTCCAAGATGCCGAAACCTCATTATAGGTGTCGCCAAGTAACACACAGATGGAAACCCGGTCTGTATGCGCCAGTGGTTCATCTACTTCACCTAAAACGTTCTGTAATCATTCGGCTAGTCTCCACTCTGGGATTTCTGGTTTCTCAGTAGCATGGTCTGGGAGTAGTATGCAAATCCCAGTGCTGTTATATTAACCAGAAGTCCTTTTGAAAAGCTGCTTGGCTAGTCATATGAGTATTTAAACTATCTATTGTATTTTTAATACAAGGAATTTCTTGTGAATGAGTACTACTCATTCTTTAGCTGAATTATCAAACAAAAAATAAGTGCATTTAACAACAAACATTTGAACAACATAAACATGCATGCTTGTGATTTTATGATGACAATAAATGACAAACACCATTTTGCAACATCAAGCAGGATAATAACTTTTTATGTACAGCCGATATGAATGTGTCTAGTGTCAGGCACTTCCAAAAAAATAAAAAAAATTACACCCACTCTTGGGTTTAAAAATAAGATGGGGAAATTGTCATAATGCACATGCAAAATATTACATAAATTAGAATGTATACAGTAAGTGTTTATTTTTTTTTATATAATGTAGACCAGGCTTTTGTCACCCTTGCCACAACTGATAATTATGCCAAAGGAGCAATGGTACTTGGCAAGTCCTTGAGGAACCACAACACATCGAGGAAACTAGTGGCCCTGATTGGCCCCCATGTCTCTGAACCCTCCAGGTAGAGTGCTTGCTGTGTTTTGTAGCAATGTTTTGTGTTCTGGGTACAGGGTATTTGTCCACACTGCAGAAGTGTGATCTATAGATCAATCAGTCTCTCTTTGTGCTACATTACAGAGCAGTGCTTCGTAAGGTCTATGATGACGTCAGGCTGGTGGATGTGCTGGACAGTGGGGATGCTGCACACTTGG
This sequence comes from Carassius carassius, assembly GCF_963082965.1. NCBI lineage: Eukaryota > Metazoa > Chordata > Actinopteri > Cypriniformes > Cyprinidae > Carassius > Carassius carassius. The sequence goes on along the minus strand of NC_081774.1, from coordinate 17,244,103 downwards.
CCATGATGAAGAGACCTGACCTGGGCGTCACCTTCACCAAACTCCACTGCTGGACTCTTACAGAATACTCCAAATGTGTGTTTATGGATGCAGATACTCTAGTGAGTGCCGTCTTATGAAGTTATCCATGATGTTTTTATGGTGTCTTTGAGAGGTTTTCATTGGTCTTCCCTCTTGTCTCTAGGTTTTGTCTAACATAGATGAGTTATTTGATCGAGAGGAGCTCTCTGCCGCACCAGATCCTGGCTGGCCTGACTGCTTTAACTCTGGTGTGTTCGTCTTCCGTCCCTCCAACGAGACTTATGAGAAGCTTCTCACCACCTGCTCCGAGAGTGGCAGCTTTGATGGCAAGTGATGCTCTTTAGTGTTGTTTGAGAAGCTGTAAACTGCTTGGCATTTCATAACTGCATTGAATAATGGTTTTGAAAGTAAGTTTAAACACACTTTGGAATTCATATAAAAAAGGGTTCCTGTCCTTCAGCCAACTATAAGAGATTTAAACCCTGGGTTGTGAGAGAGTTGTGTAAACTTGCTAGTATTCAACATTGCCATGAGTGAGTTCTTTATCAGGCATGTAAGCTGAACACAAGGTGGCTGTGTATTTTTTTTTTTTTTTGGTGCACCACGCCACCTGAGAGTTATTCCTGGGCTATGTGTGGGATGAAGTAAACACAGCCTCTCAAATGAGAGGCTCCTGCTAGACCCTTGTGAAATTGCTTTGCTTGTACTGTACAGTCGTGGCCAAAAGTTTTGAGAATTACATAAATACTAGTTTTCAAAACGTTTGCTGCTAAACTGCTTTTAGATCTTTGTTTCAGTTGTTTCTTTGATGTACTGAAATATAATTACAAGCACTTCATACGTTTCAAAGGCTTTTATCGACAATTACATGACATTTATGCAAAGAGTCAGTATTTGCAGTGTTGGCCCTTTTTCAGGACCTCTGCAATTCGACTGGGCATGCTCTCAATCAACTTCTGGGCCAAATCCTGACTGATAGCAACCCATTCTTTCATAATCACTTCTTTGAGTTTGTCAGAATTAGTGGGTTTTTGTTTGTCCACCCGCCTCTTGAGGATTGACCACAAGTTCTCAATGGGATTAAGATCTGGGGAGTTTCCATACCATGGACCCAAAATTTCAACATTCTGGTCCCCGAGCCACTTAGTTATCACTTTTGCCTTATGGCACGGTGCTCCATCGTGCTGGAAAATGCATTGTTCTTCACCAAACTGTTGTTGGATTGTTGGAAGTTGCTGTTGGAGGGTGTTTTGGTACCATTCTTTATTCATGGCTGTGTTTTTGGGCAGAATTGTGAGTGAGCCCACTCCCTTGGATGAGAAGCAACCCCACACATGAATGGTGTCAGGATGCTTTACTGTTGGCATGACACAGGACTGATGGTAGCGCTCACCTTTTCTTCTCCGGACAAGCCTTTTTCCAGATGCCCCAAACAATCGGAAAGGGGCTTCATCGGAGAATATGACTTTGCCCCAGTCCTCAGCAGTCCATTCCCTATACTTTCTACAGAAGATCAATCTGTCCCTGATGTTTTTTTTGGGAGAGTAGTGGCTTCTTTGCTGCCCTTCTTGACACCAGGCCATCTTCCAGAAGTCTTGGCCTCACTGTGCGTGCAGATGCGCTCACACCTGCCTGCTGCCATTCCTGAGCAAGCTCTGCACTGGTGGCACTCCGATCCAGCAGCTGAATCCTCTTTAGGAGACGATCCTGGCGCTTGCTGGATTTTCTTGGACGCCCTGAAGCCTTCTTTACAAGAATTGAACCTCTTTCCTTGAAGTTCTTGATGATCCTATAAATTGTTGATTTAGGTGCAATCTTAGTAGTCACAATATCCTTGCCTGTGAAGCCATTTTTATGCAACGCAATGATGGCTGCACGCGTTTCTTTGCAGGTCACCATGGTTAACAATGGAAGAAATGATTTCAAGCATCACCCTCCTTTTAACATGTCAAGTCTGCCATTCTAACCCAATCAGCCTGACATAATGATCTCCAGCCTTGTTCTCGTCAACATTCTCACCTGAGTTAACAAGACGATTACTGAAATGATCTCAGCAGGTCCTTTAATGACAGCAATGAAATGCAGTGGAAAGATTTTTTTGGGATTAAGTTAATTTTCATGGCAAAGAAGGACTATGCAATTCATCTGATCACTCTTCATAACATTCTGGAGTATATGCAAATTGCTATTATAAAAACTTAAGCATCAACTTTTCCAATTTCCAATATTTATGTAATTCTCAAAACTTTTGGCCACGACTGTACAGCAGCGGTCCCCAACCTTTTTAGCGCAGAGGACCGGTTTAATGTCAGGCAATTTTTTCACAGACCGGGCTTTAAGGTGTGATTTGACAAATACAACAAAATAAAATGGTATGACCAGATTGCATTGTTTCACCATTGAATCATTCATTCAAGAGATTTGTTTAAAAACACTGATTCTGATTAACTTTTTTTCATAATTTTAATATAAAAAAAGTTGAATTAAATGGATTTCAAATGCATATCCAGTATTTTAAAACATCTAATTCATTCAAATTAATGGAACCATTGAATAATAGTGATTCTCAATTTGTTCAGAATCGTGCAAGTCTACTCTTCCACTCAAAACTTCCCATTTTGCAGTGTGATGGGAAAATTGTTTGGAATGAAAATTACAGGCTGATTTGGAGAAGCTTGCAGGGAAGGAACTGCATGTTTCTGCAGGAGGTTCCGATGAACACTCTGCCATGTAGCTGTATAAGAGGCCAAACTGATGCTGCAGAACCCCCCAAACCATGACCCTTCCTTCTCCACCTTTCACTGATGACTTTATGCACTTGAGCTTCAGTCTTTCCCCAGTCTGATGCCAAACAAAATGTTCCCAATTTGACCCAAATAAATCAAAACCTGCTCATCACGAAAATGAATTTTGGACCAGTTCCTCTCTCCACACAACATGCTGAGCCTAGCCTTGTGATAATTTGTTTTTTTTTCTGCTGAGGAGAGGCTCTATCACGGTTTAGTGCACTTTTGGTCTGGCTTCTCTTAAAATGCCGAGACGGATCCTTACCTGGTTCAGCACTGAACTGACAAGCAATTCCAGCTTCAGTGTTGAGCCTAAATGAAATCGGTTCATCATATAATGTGTCAGAATGGTTTGGAATTTAACTGCCTGATTAAAATGGATACATAAAGATCAAGTTTCATTACAAATAGATCTTAGATTTCAATGCTTAAAGTCTTAGAATGACATTTTGGAGTGCATAATTGATGACACAATATTCATGTTTGATTGAATTATCCCTTTAACTCAGTCTTGTCATGTATAGGACACCATGTGCTTTTCATATGTAACATGACTCCAATGTTCGCTGATAATCTGAGGTCAGCTAGACTGAGGTCAGTTTTCTTTGACCCTTGCTTTCACAAAGAGAATGCAAGCAAAGTTAAGCAAACAGCTGAGAAAGTGACTCCTGAAGCAATCTTACATGCGTGTCTCCCCTCTTCAAAGCCTCAGTTTGCTTCACTGCTCATTGCTTCATCTGTTTAAGGAATATTACAACCTTCTATAAATATTTTTCAAATCACAGTGAATATCAAGAAACATGATCTTGACTCGAGGACTGCTATTTCTCATTCAGTTTGTTTTGTTTTCATTTAGGTGGGGATCAGGGCGTTCTCAACAGCTTCTTCAGCGATTGGGCAACGGCAGACATTTCAAAACACCTTCCTTTTATTTACAACCTCAGCAGCATTGCCATCTACACCTATCTCCCAGCATTCAAGCAGTGAGTGAGAATTAACATGCCAAATTTCACAACAACTTCATTTTGGAAGTTGGTGTTCCTTGCTTTGAAGTGGTATCTCTATTTGTTTTTGTATGAATGTTAGATTTTCTTGCATTTATGTATTTGTAGTTTGTGTGAATGTTGCCAAGGTCAAGTGAAAGCCCAGTCACATTGCAACATTGTAACGAGAGAAATCCAGCACCAGAAATCCTTTCTGTTCTTGCCCTTGCACATCAACTTCCTTCAAATACATACTGGCCTCCAAAAATAGTGGAGCTATTTTAGGGTCTTTACACAGAGACTAAATGTCATTTTGAATAGTATGTTACATGATCTTTTTCCATGAGCAACACGCAGTTCTCTGGTTAGTCAAGCTCCCATTAGTTCTAATTTATGTGCCATTTGAATCCGTATGCCATAAACTGACAAATATCCTGAATAATTCTAAGTAGTGATTAAATTCTGCTTTAATAAAATGAGACGTTCATAGGATGCAGATTTTATCAATGTTGAAAGAGTGTGTTGAACTGTGTGTTGTATACGACTAGAGTATAGTTGACGGGTCACTTTTTAGCACTTCCGGTTGGCAAGTGTTTGGGATTTTCTGAAACTTTATTTTGGCAGCAGCGGTCTGATCATTCCTTTCTCTCTTAGATACGGCCGTGATGCCAAGGTAGTTCATTTCCTTGGCCAACTCAAACCGTGGGATTACAGTTATGACACCACAAGCAAAACATTAAAGGGCCAGTCACAAGATGCATCGGACATGCTTCCAAACTTCTTGCTGCAATGGTGGGAGCTTTTCTCTTCTTCAGTATTGGCTCTCATGAAGGAGGAATATGGTGACCAGCCCTTCCATTCCGGATGCACAGAGGTAAGCAACAGTTTCACTGGTTCTGCTCTACTGCCTAGAGTGGCAAAATGATCATTTAGCCAGTTTTTTTTTCTGTTATTGCTGTTAGAATTTATCAATATTACTCAGATTGGACCAGTAATAAGAAAAAAAGATTCATTTTCATCCTTTGGGAATTAATTGTATTGTATTAAGTTGGTGCTCAAACCAAGCAGTTTTGTTTTGGTCAATGCAGCGAATCTGCATGACTTCAACACCATTTGTGTGGGGAATTTTCTCTCGTGCAAAATTTGATTTCTCTTGAAATAACTCTTGAAATTTCCCATGGAAATTAGGTGAACAATGTACCTTTTGATTGAGACCAAGAATGCGTATTAAATGGGCCTAACACTGAACTCTTTAAATTAAGTTAACTTAAATAATGAAGTAATCTGATATCTGAATTATTGGCTGTTTTTAACTCCTTTTAAAACTATCTGATTCGCTGAGTGAAAATCAGTTTCTTTGATCCGTAGTGCCATGTAATACTAGGACAGTTATAATTGGGGATTTAAAGTAGCCCTTCTAACTAAGACTTGATAATTAAGACTACAGCTTTAATGGTTTAGTTTTGGCTCCAGTGGCAAGGTGACTTAACTGCTTTTGGGCCGTGTATCCTGGGCAAATTTGAGAAGGTGAGGTGATGCAAGTAGTTATCTTTCTGAGAAACAAGTGAACATGCCCAAAAAGGGGGGTGTTTTCAAATCATGATGTTTTCAGCCTCTCTATGCTTTTACCTTCTGCAGTCTAGATTTTTAGATTAGATTATAATTGGGGTGGGATTTATATAATTTTATACAACTTGGGTAAAGGGACAGGAAAAATGCACACCGATTGGGAAGCCCGCTGAGAGGCATAATCAATCAACTGAAAACTCTCTTCAAATATGGACCTAAATAATTTTACAAAACACTTGCTGCAGTATAGGAACTAGTTCATAAAACTGAGTTTAACTGAATCAATTTATATCTAACGTGTTTTGTTACATGGTGTATTATGCCTACAGAGAGACAAATGTTTGAAATAAGTTTGGTACAAGTCTCTTTAGACTCATGGAATGACTTTCTATCAGTTGACACTAATGTACTGTACTATTAAAACAAATAATGTAAATACATGTAAAAATATCCTTTTTCCCCCTTAGAGTGATATCAACGTTGATGTGGCTCAGATGCACATATCCCATCACCCTGCTCCACCTCCGATGTCGTCTCAGGAGCGCAAACAGAAGTGGGAACAGGGCCAAGCTGACTACATGGGAATGGACTCTTTTGAGAACATAGAGGAAAAGCTAGATTCCTTCCTAAAGTGAGTCTTGTAGGAACAGATCATCGGGTCTAGTTTTGTACTAGGGTACTTGTAGACCATGAAATCACAAAAAAAAATAAAAAAATTACTAAATACATCCTCTAATTTTTATACCAGTCCAGATCATCTATGCAGCTCAACCTCTTACACACTGTGATTGCAAGTTATTAGAATGACACAATATGTCACTTGCCTCATTTCCAGAGGAGTTGTGACACCAAACCAATTGGGCATCGTTTCTGATCTCACTAAACTAAACACCACGGTTATATTTATAATACCATAATGTAAATGTTCTGGTCCTACAACTTATTTGCCTTTTGTGTGTTTGTGAAGATCAGAAATGTTTGAATTTAATCGAGAAACATACAGCAAACAAAACTATACCAAACCTTGTAAATATCAGCTATACTGTACACCATTCCACATTCAATATTAATCTAATGAACGCCTTAGCAATGATATTGTGTTTACAAGACACTGTGCTGCCAACTCGCTTACATTGTTAATACTGGCTCTGATACACATCAGCCACTCTTAGTGTGTGCACCAAGCTCACTCTGCTCTTGCCTGCTGTACCAGGGATAAGCCACAGGGGTTTTCTACATCTGGTTACACCTTCTGCAGCTGTTCATAACTAGTTTGTAACCGCTCTGTAACTTTACTCTCACCTGCAACATCTGAAATAAAGAACTAGTAATAAGAGTCCTAATTTACTGTTGTTAGAACCGGTTTAATCTTGCATGAACAAACAGACCACGTGGTGTTTATTATAAAGTAATCCGAACAACCATTTGAGATTAAACTGACATTGTGTACAAGAGTTAAAAAAAACAAAAAAAAACTATTTAATAAAGCAATAAATCTGAAATGAACGGCCAGCAGTAAAGTTCTTAAATCTCCAGGAGCGCTCGGATCTCCTCCATCCGAGTCTGTTTTGGGTCCTGTGACTTTTTCACTCCAAAAGCTTTGTCCACAAGCTCCTGCTTCTTCTTCTGAATCTTCACCATGTTCTCCTCCACTGAGTCTTTCACAATAAACTAAATGCAGCCACAGAGAGGAAAGAGTCATCAATTGCAAACTTCCTTTCTTGAAAGGCTAACCACTATAATCAAACAATACAGTACTTCACTTGATGCTGTCAGTCTAAAAATTGTAACGTGCCAAAGTAAATTTCACTCTTTTGTGAGAATATTCGGTAACACTTTAGGATATGAACCAATCCTCACAATTATTGCTTATTAGCATGCCTATTATTAACATATTGGCAAGTTATAGTTAATAGCGAGAATTTGACAAAATAAAGTGACTGAATATTTCTGTATGATAAACTAAAACTAAGTGACAGTTTGAAAAAGTTCTTTTAGTTGGGCTTCAAAATACTACAAAATGAGTTTTTATAACAATAACATTTACAACAGGACTGTTGTGAATGTGCCTTGTACTAATATTTTATTAAAACTATTAGTATCTTGTGATGATTTTGTTTGAACACAGGATGAAAACTTTTCAACTTTTTTTATCTGACATTAACATTTTCCACACGCGTTAAACTTACAACTTTAGATGAAAACACTAAGGAAATTAATTCACTTATTGGTTTAATGACAGTTACACCTGAGGTGTCACAGATGTTATTAATGGTTATTGGTTCATTTTGAGAAATGTCTTTTGACAGTAAAGTTAATGGATACCAAAAGCAGAAGTAAACCACCACTAAACTGTCCCTTTACTACAATTGTTTAACTAGTTCCTAAGGGTAAGATTCACTCCGAATATGAACATTTTATTCAATTACTCACCAACATGTTGTTCCAAACCTGTATGAACACAGAAGTCATACAGATTTGGAACAACATGAGGGTCCAGTATACCAGTGCCAGAAACATCACACTCTCTGAAGATGTAACAATTTTCCTCAACTGTACAATTTTTAAAGTCTAGACTTTCTGTTGTTCTAGTTTGGTGTTCATCTGTTGCCAAATTTTTTTATATTTGTAGTCAATCTCGCGTCCTCTGTTATGTTAAGAGTTCTAGTCATTAATTAATAAAGAAGTCATTAATATAATGTTCTGCTACATTTGTCGGCACTGTCTTTTACCAAAGAGAAAAACGCAAAGCGTGTAACAATAGCCGCTGGGATCAGCCGCTATCATTCCTCTGCACGCCTGCCATGGTATAAATCAAATACTGTACCTTAGTGATCACCACATCTCTTCTCTGGCCCAGTCTATGACATCTGTCAACACACTGATCCTCTGCTGCAGGATTCCAGGCCTGAACAAAGAGTAGACAAAAAAAAAAATCTATTACAAAGAGTCAATTCATTCCCTATTATAGGTGAATGCACACACACAATCAATGACATTACCACCACCTAGTGGCAGACACTAAACTGGGAGAATTTAACTCACTGGATCCATCATGAAGACGCGGGAAGCAGCGGTCAGGTTAAGCCCAACCCCTCCAGCTTTAAGTGACAATAACATGATGGTGGGACTTCCTGGAGAGGAGTCTTGAAAATCCTGAATAGCCTTTGCTCTGGTCTTCTGAGCCATAGTGCCATCCAGTCGTGTGAAAGAGAATCCATATTCCCTGCAGACAGCAGCAGTGTCAGCACACTGGACCACTAATGGCTACTTCTTTCAGTATGTAGCACAGTCTGTAGTTTATAGTAGCCCCAGTAATGAAAACTACCTCAAGGGAACCTCTATAAGATCCATAAACCTGGTAAACTGAGAAACCACAAGACTCTTCACAGTGGGGTCTTCATTGCGGAGTCTCAACAGGTTGCTCATCAAAGCATCCACCTGCATAAAGAAAAGAAAATTACTGAAATGCAACTACTCAATGACCAAAGCTAAAATCTCTTTAGCCTCAAGATACAAAAAAAAGTGTCAGTGTTTACCCATCTCATCCATTTTTTTTTTTTTTTGGATTGCGCTGAAACCACTTCCCCCAGTGTTGGGGGTAATGCATTACAAGAAACACAAGTTATATAATAAGATTACTTTTTGTAAGTAACTAGTGAAGTAATGCATTAATTTTTAATTTATAAGGACATTTCAGAGTTACTTTTTCAAATAAGTAACAGCGCCTTCTACTGTACAGAAGTGAATTAAAAATTTCCTTAAGCATATTCATTTCACTTTTTTGTGAAAGGGATTTTACATTTGTAACAGAATAATTTTACATTAAAGTATTTTTTTTAATATTAAAAACAAACAAGCAAGCCCTGCCCAGATTTAAAAAAATAAAATAACGTAATGCATTACTTTCCATAAAAAGTAACATAATTGGTAACCTTTTTTGGGAGTAACACAATATTGTCATGCATTACTTTTAAAAGTAACTTTCATTCAATTTCAGAAATCATGCTGATTTGGTTCTCAAGTACTACATTTCTTATCAATGTTGCAAACAATTGTTCTGATGAATAGTTTTGTGGAGAATGTGATAGTTTTTTTTTTTGTGATTCTTTGATAAACAGTTCAAAAGAACAACATTTATTTTAAATAGAAATCTTCTGCAATATAAATGTCTTCGAGTTTTATCCGATCCCAGAATGACCCACCCCTAACAGTCACATGGTGGAAAAAAAACATGCCTAATATCTGTAAATGTTGAAGTTACTTTGGAACTTGATCGCCAGCTCTCCCCAGTGGCTGCTCCAGCCTGCATTTCTTCTCCAGGATACTCCACCAGCTCTTTGGTCTTGATCGAAGCACGACACAGGGGACATCTTGCATGCTCCTGTGAGACAGGTACAAATAATATCCAGAAACGTCAATGCATATCAGGAGTCTTCAGGGAAACTCTGAGATACTGAAACAATGCTGACCTTCTCCGATTGGATGACCTCACAGATGCAGGGCCTGCAGTACACATGAGCGCAGTAGGTGATGACGGGCTGACGAAGGGAGTCTAGACAGATGGCGCATTCCTCGTCTGAGCCAGAGTTCAGCACCAATGTGATCTTATTGATGAGACACTCCCGCAGCTCACTAGGGGTCCCAGGATCATCTAACACGCATCCAAAACATTTGTTTCCCCATAGACACACAATACAACTGATTGAGGAGCTGCTGCCGTAGTGGTTAAAGCACAGAATGTATCTGTATTTAATCATTAGGTCATGTAATGGAATTATATTAATTTAATCAGCAACTGCTTAATCTCTGATTTACACCTGCCCCTGTGTATTTGCCCACAAGACCGGGGTGACAGCAGTACTGCCTCAGACGAACCAGGATGGCCAGCACATCAGCATAGTTTGTCATGATGGTTCCCTCTTCGAAATACCTGTAAATAAATTGTTTGTTTTTTGTCCTTTATGTAATACTGATGCTCTTCAAAGTAAGCAAAAGTGAGCCCACCTGCCAACGATCTTCCTGCCCTCCTTCCTGACCTGTTCATACTCCTCCCTCTCTTCCTCAGAGAGTGTCACATGCTGCACAAACACTCTCCGTTCAGGTAATTGCACCAGCATGCGCCCAGCCACTTTACTGTTCTTAGTGCGCCTCAATGTGATGCCCTTTACCAGCACTTGCAAGTTCCTGAAAACACATTTACAGTATACGGTTGAAAAATCGAATGCATTGAAAGGATGTGATTTGGGACAGAGCTGTTGTTAACATACTTGAGTCCAACTCTGTCGCCCATGTTCACAGGTCTCTGAATGATTCTGCTCCACCACTCTTTCACATCGAAAGGCTTCAGCTTCAAGAAGGACAGCAGCATGTAGAGATCCTTCAGGGAATTCTGAATTGGGGTTCCTGGAGGTAAAAATGAACATGAATGGCATCAAGATGAACGTTATGGGTTTTCAGATAAATAATCCGTCCTTTTGGAAGTATTTAAAGGCAAAACATCACAGAAATGAAGAAATAATCCAGGAATGAGACGGTGACAGTAATCAAGTGAGCTTTTTAGTGAACGTACCAGACAGGATCCACCTGCGCTCTGACTGCAGCTCCAGTACAGCTTTGCTCTGAAGAGCGTTAGGGTTTCTGACGACGTGACCCTCGTCCAGCACTACTCTCAGCCAGTTCACTTTGTGCAGAGGACTGTTGGCTTTGTTCTACAGTGGGTTAAAGTTGCTTTTTTTATTTCACCATCTAGCCAAAGCTTTAAAGGGATACACAACCCTAAAATTAAAATTTTGCCGTCATTTGTCATTCTGTGTCTGCTGCGCCACAAGGATGCACTGTTTTCTTTCAAATCAAAGCATAAATAGACGTAGAAACAGCGCATCCTTGTGGCGGGGCAGACAAAGAAGTCCGTAGGCAGTTTGATTAATGTGGAGAGACATAGAGGAGACTGTTGACAAAGGAATTGTTGAATAAAGTTGTCATTTTTGTTTTATTCACTTACAAACAGTATTCTCGTCACTTCATAACGTTACGGTTGAACTATTCTGACGATACTTTTCATACTTTTCTGGACCTTGACAGTGTAATTTACTTGGAAGTCAATGGGACAGTGACAAGCCTCTCGGTTTTCATCCAAAATATCTTAAATTGTTTTCCAAAGTCGAACAAAGCTTTTACGGGTTTGGAACGACAAGGGTTAAGTGATTAATGACAATTTCATTTTGGGGTGGAGTATCCCTTTAACAAAGTGTCTATTGACATTACAATGAGTCTTTTTGGAGAAACCTATTTACACAAACTCCACCAACCATCGTCTAGTTTTTCAAAAAATTACTTAAGAAATGAAGCCAGTAACTGGGACAGTGTTGTGAAGAGTAAAGACAGAGGATTTGGCATTTAACACAACTGATGCAAGCTCGAATCCAACTTTTTTCCAATCCAAATCTTCTTCCTTTTCCCTAAGTGTAGATCAGATACTATTTAAACGAAGTAGAAATAGCATATTGTCTTAGTGATAGAAGCTACAGATAGTACACTGCCAAGGTTTTATGGTGAATTTTATTATATTTTTATCATTTTAAAAGATCCATAGGTGAGTTGCCTCCAGCATAGCTCAGCATTTTGTAATAACAAACATTTTGTAGCAGCAAAAACAGCACAAGACTGTTTTAAATCCACTCACCCCAAAATCTGATGAAAGCACATTGTATGTTGTGAGAACAACATCTTGCTCGGACAGAAGTTTGACAGATCGTTTGCGTTCTGCACCATAGTACAGGTACACCTTTAATGTGACATCAGCTCGGATATGTTGCTCAAACTGATCCTGGATGGATATAAAGTATGAACGAGAGCAGTGTGTGTTAAGTTTTTTTTTTTGTAAAATGCTTCAAGAAAGTGTTTTATGAGCAGGTTTTATACACTCACCAGCCAGTTGCTAAGGACAGACAGAGGGCACACAATCAAAGTGGCTCTGGCCCCTGAGCCCCCACTGCCTCCAGATGAGACTTTACCAGTGCCTGCAACCCACAGAGATGGATTCCTGTCAAACTCTTTCATGCGGTAATGAACAAACTGAAGAAATGGTCAAAGTTACACCAACCAGAACCCTTCTTCGCACTCTTTTTTGCAGGCACAACCTGTGAGGAACTGCACTCCAGAGCAGCAGCAAAGTCCACATCATCCAGCAAAACCACTCCTGGGAAGGAGAGAACGAGAATGTTAGCTGTGACTGAAAGTATATCTTAAACTAAGGAAAGTCTGCCTTTCAGTTTACCTGAGATATTAAAAGACAGGAAGTAAGGGTACCTTTCTTGGTGTTGGCAGGCTTTTTAACAGTTTTCTTTGTGGTTTTTGCTGTAAGAAACACAAGAAAGCATGAAACATCAGATTTAGCATTTTTATGTAACGCAACAATACTGTATAAAAGTTTGAAATCTGTTTTTTTTTTTTTTTTTTTTTAAATTTTCAAAAACGGATCCTGGAATAAAATGATCATTATTAATAAATAAAATTAAGAAGCAACTGTTTTAACATAGATAATAATAAAAACTGTTTCTTAAGCACCAAATCAACAGAATGATTTCTGCTGAAAATTCAGCTTTTCTATCAGAAGAATTAATTACATTATACAATACATAAGAAAATAGTAAGTTTATTTTAAATTGCAATACTTTTTTACAATACTACTTTGTATTGTATTTTGATTAAATGAATGCAGCTTTTTTGTAACAGACTTCTTTTAAAAATATTTTACAAATCTTGCCAACCCCAAACTTTCAGACAGTAGTGTACATTGCATCAAGACTCAAAATAGAATCCAACCTTTCTTCAGAGGTACATCTTCCTCAGTGGTGTCAGCACAGACACCATCAGCATGCAGTCTTTTTAAATGGGACGAGCTTACTGGTTCATAAGATTCTTCATGGTCTACACAAATTAATAATATAACCATTGTATGGGTTAGTGTTCTACAACATTAAAATAAAATAAAACATATATTTTCATGTTTTTACTTCACAATGGACTGTATAGTTTTATAGATTAAAATGTTTTACCTTTTGAGGTCGATTTCATTTTGCAAGTTGAAGATGATCCTTCCTGAAAAGTAGATATTTTTGATATGTTAATAATTAAACTTTTGCTTCAGGACACTCAAGGTCCTAATAATCCATTATTACAAAACTTGAATTCTTGTGGGGAAGTTGTGGCCTAGTGATTAGAGAGTTTGACTCCTAACCCTAGGGTTGTGGGTTCGAGTCTCGGTCCGGCAATACCATGACTGAGGTGCCCTTGAGCAAGGCACTGAACCCCCAACTGCTCCCCGGGGACCGCAGCATAAATGGCTGCCCACTGCTCCGGGTGTGTGTTCACGGTGTGTGTGTGTTCACTGCTGTGTGTGTGCACTTTGGATGGGTTAAATGCAGAGCACGGATTCTGAATATGGGTCACCATACTTGGCTGAATGTCATGTCATTTTCAATTTCATGCTTTATTTGTTTAAACAATATTTCTAGATCTTACACTTTGTTCCAGTGGCAGAGGTTTCCCATTGTGGAAATTTGAGACTATCAAGGCAATGGTGGTGAGGGTTTTGCCCTGAAACACAGAAGAAATGTTCTGAGCACTAGTAGGGATTAAAGAGTACTCAAAGAACAACATCCTGTCTAAATTCATCTCACCAGCCCCATGTCATCAGCCAAAATCCCACCAAGCACTTTCTCTGGCCTCTCCTTTACAGCAAAGTTAGTGAGAACGTTAAAGTAGAGGCCACTCTTCTCCTCCCAGAATGGGGGCAGATCGTTGCTGTTCTCACGAGAGGTCATCCACGAGAGTGCCTGCTTTTGATGTGGGAGCAGGGAAGTGTACACCGCCTGTAGGGACACACATTAACAGAGACATCTGTAACTGACTGATGGATGAGACTGATAGTAAAAAAACAAAACAAAAAAACAGCTGTGTGTTCTTTCTGTGCTCTGACCTCTGCAGGCTCCATTTCTCTGGTTTTATCCTCCATTAAATCATCAAAAAGCTTGTCAAAGGCATTCTTCAGCTGATTTGATGTAACAAAAATTGAGTTTTATTAGTCAGTTCAATAAAATTAAAGCAAAAAGCTTCATATACAAAGACTGGTGGCTTTCAACTCATGTGTTGCAGCTCCGTTTGGTCATAAATGGCAAGGAAAAACAATCCTTAATGCAACTAATTATGTTATCCAATAAAACAAAATTAAGCAAGGAAAAAGAAAATATGATAGTACTATTTAAAATATTATGTCGGGTCCAGGGTAGACAAACAAAAAAAAAATTCCTGACATCCTCTGATGTAGATTTTACCATACAAAGTACGATAATTTATCTTGACATCTTATAACTAATATCGGGCACATCATGAAATTTACCTCTTCTTCAGTCAAAGGAATGGCAGACATTTTTGAAGACAATCCAAGCAGACTTCTACTCAAAGATGTTTGTGTTGTGTACCCTAAGATAATAAAATATCAATTTTGATGTGTTCACCAAAAAACATTAAGCAGCAAATAAACAAATGAGTGAACCTTTGAACTCAGCGCCAAGTTTAAAACCATGGTGTCTCATCTGATTATGCACAGCGTCTCGGTTCTCCTCTTTGCCCCAGAAGGTGAGGTTTACGGGCATTGAAAATTTATTTGTCTGTCCATAGGGCACAACCCTATTAGGGAGATCAAACACAAAAGTAAGCTGCTGCAATGAATTTGCAATAAAAACAACACACCTAAGATATCTGTAGAAAAGACTGAGAAACTACTGTACCCTTCCACCCTGGCCAAATTGTTGTCCATGATGTAGGCCATCGGGGCTGCCAGCTCTTTCTTGATGTGCCCCACCTGACGTCCATACACATTGGCCACCATCACTGCGTTTCGGTCATAGGGATTCTGCGGCTCCCTCACCAAGGACACCATCTCTCCTCTATTGACCTACAACACGTCAAGGTCAAACAATATTCTGGTTATCAAATTAGATTAAATCAATGATAGACTCATTCAGTTTTACTTTAACTGCTAGAGGGCAATACTGTGGTGGGACAGGTGTGCAGATCACCAGTTCCTGTCAGGTGATAAGTACGACAGAAGAATTAAGCGGGCACATGTTGATCTGCAATACACAATACTGCAGTCTTGTAAATTATGTCAATTTTCATTAAACAAAACTGTTTCAAGACGTAGCTGTGTGGAAACTGCTTATTTTCTTCTGATGAGTAAAATCAGTTCAGTTTTTTTTTGTATATATCTGTGTGTGTGTGTGTGTGACTCCTACCGTTCCAGTGTAGTAGCGCAGACCAACAACTGTGCCTTGAATTAATCCAATCTGAACATTCTCCTCAGCCAGGTCCTGAACCGAATTCTCTGTTAAATTCGCTATTTCTTGAGATATGGTCATTGTGCCGCCCACATCCAAGAAATCTATGAAGGCTGGTGAAGGATTACAGCAGGAATTAGAAGTCGTTTTAGAGGTGGCATCAATTCAACACAATGTGTGTAACAGAGTTGATTAGGGAATGTCAATAATAATATTAATTTCACAAATGAATTTGACAGCTGTTGTTTTTACCGTATCGTGGCGAGGCGCTGGTGGAGGGGCTGTGAGGAGGAGCAGCGGTGCGGGGATTGATGTTTGATGACTGCATGGCTGCGATTAAACCACAAACACGAACTGCACTGTGCCACTTTGTCCTAACCAGAAAAACAAAACCCCGTTCGAAAGTATAATAAAACAGAGTAAAGACTTTTACTTATGTTAGTTGTCAAATAACTGTAACATAAACAGTAACTTAAGCGTTAACAGTAAAACGCTTAATTCAACTATAGTGAACTCTGGTCATAACAAGCGAAGGCGGATAAATTAAACTGTTTAGCTGCAGGCCACACTCACCTCCCAAATAGACTGAATACACGATAAAAGTGTGCTGCAAAACTAAATCCAAATTGAGCGATTAATAGTACAGTGCCATACGGGATTATTGTAGTTCACAGACTACATCAAAGTGTCGGTGACGTCTGTAAATGGCGCGAGTGTTTTGAAACTGCAATGCAGGCCAAGGCTTATTTCTTCTTCCTCAGTTTTTGGCGGGTGGCAACAGTAAGTTGCATTACCACCACCTACCGTGTTGGAGTGTGGACCAGAATTTTACCCTTTACCACACACATAAAAAAATAATAATAATTGGGTTATTATTATAATAATCCATAACAAACATTATACATTATACGAATTAAAGGAATGTCACACCCAAAAATCCATAACTCCAGTCTTGTGAATTGAAAGGTTGTGTGTTTGTAGTAAACAAATTTACTACAAACATTTTTTTTCTACTTCAAAGCATTGGTTTCTGCTAAAATACGACTCCTCTTGTGTGATTTATAATTCCCCACTCAGGCCTGGTGCCAGTGTTACATTATGTGCAATGTATATTGAATAGCATGCATTTTTTTTAGCGTACATTTTTTTTTCTAAAAAATGTGTGTAACATTTTATTTTATTGGTTGGTTATGTATAATATTTTGATTTGTGTAATGTCAAGGGTGCAGGAAGTATTGGGGTGCTGAGGTGTTGCAGTACCCACTTTTGTCTTAGGTTCATAAAAAAACAACACTTTTTAATGAAGAAATCAATGAATTTGAAATCAGTAAAGATTCAGTACGGAATCATCTCTAAATTGGAAGTGGGCTACAGATCTTATTAAATGCTTAAATTAAATTGTTTTAATTGTACATCATTTTCTTTCTTTCTATCATTCAATTCCTCTTGTGTCTTGGTTGGGGGGAAGTTGTGGCCTAGTGGTTAGAGAGTTTGACTCCTAACCCTAGGGTTACCCTGTGGGTTCGAATCTCGGGCCGGCAATACCATGACTTAGGTGCCTTTGAGCAAGGCATCGAACCCCCAAGCATAAATGGCAGCCTACTGCTCTGGGTGTGTGTTCACAGTGTGTGTGTGTTCACTGCTCTGTGTGTGTGCACTTTGGATGGGTTAAATGCAGAGCACGAGTTCTGAGTATGGGTCACCGTACTTGGCTGAATGTTTTTTTGATGTTCAGGGTCTAAAAAATTAACGAGGGAGCCAGAAACAATAAAACTTTTTCTTTAGATGTTTTGTGATTATATCTTATAGATATAGATATATATTCATTAAAAATGTTTGATACAGAGTATCTCTACAGTAAACACATTTAATAAAAAGACAAACTTGTATGTATAATACTTCATTTATTATTAAGAGTTTTAATAACATTTATCAAGAAATGTTAAAGTAAAAGAAAACTAAGTTCATAGTGGAAGGAAATAACATTCACAGTATATAAGTTGTTACAATTGGAAATTAGCAGTTAAGCAAGAAAATGAACAAAGATTCAGCTCTGACAGTATAGTCTCCCTAAAATATAAGTAACGGTTTGGCACTTACAAAATAACAACATAGCAAGAAAGGTCATGAAAGGTCAAAACTGCGGTGATATTTCATTTAGAATGATGCAATCTTAACACTTTTACCACTTCAAAACTGAATAATCACAATAAGCCTACCGTATGAACATAAAGTACATGCAAAGGGCTAGTAAGAAAATGAGTTTTGGACTGCTGTACTGGAACAGCTGTACAATTAGAAAAAATAGCTTATCATCCTGATACTGTATATACTAGAGTTTGCATTTTGCTGAATATCCTAAATTGGAGCAATGCTGAAGCACTGTATGTAATTGTAAAACACTACCATTTATATTTAAACATTTAATCAAAGAAGTTTTCACACTATCCCAATGCACAGTCAACTTAGTTTCATGTTGTTGCAGATAGGGTTAAATGTTGCAGAGTAGGCTCAGATTAATGCTTTAATCAGGTACAGTTTATCTCCACGTTCACTGGTAAATATGGGAGCCTTTTTGTAATGTTCCACCAAATCCTCTATTGAGCCAAACTTGCGCTGACCAATGCAGTAGAGTCCATCTTTTAGCTGCACCTTGAAATGCTTGTTCTTGTACACCGCCTTCAGAGAGATAGAGAAGTCGTTTGGCTGGAAAGTGAAAAATGAAAAGTTGTGTTCACCAAAAAGCACAAATGAAAATGTTTGTGACTTTCTACACAGTCTAGTTATACTTTAGGAATAGTACTTAAATACTTAATACTTAAAGAAATAGTTTACCCAAAAATGAAAGTTTACTGAAAATGATTCACCCTCAGGCCATCCAATATGTAGATGAGTTTGATTCTTCATTGGGACAGATTTAGAGACATTTGGCATTACATCACTTGCTCAATGGGTCCTCTGTGAATGGGTGCCGTCAGAATCGAGAGTACAAACAGCATCTTGTGAAGTGAAAAGCTGCATGTTTGTAAGAAACAAATCCATCATTAATGTGTTTTAACTTTAAACTGTTACTTCTGTAAAAAAAAAAAAAAGTGCATAATCCATAAGAATGCTTCCTTCGGTGAAAAATTCCATACCCTTTTTTCCTCGCGCATCAAAACTTATTTGTTTAGAACAGCACTATTTTCTCTTGTAAATGGTGCTTGATCTGTGCATATTTCTCTCCTGATTTATATTCTAATTATTTACAGGAGAAAGCAATATTATGGACAGAGGACTAATTTTAGCTATTTTGTCTGTTATAAACATGCAGCTTTTCACTAGACGTTAAATGATAAGACTGGGGTTAGGTTGTGGATTATTATGATGTTTGTAGCTGATTTTTGGACTAATTCTGACGGCACCCATTCACTGCAGACAATCTATTGGTGAAAATGTGATGTAATGCTTAATTTCCACAAATCTGCTGAACAAACAAACTCATCTACATTTTGGAAGTCTTAAAGGTGTTTCGTTAGTTTCAATTAAATTGAATTACCGTAGACTCGCTATCTCTGATGAGGAAGTCACCATCCACTCCCCTCTGGTTCAATACCAGTTCAGCCTGATGTCGTGTCAGTTTGCCATAGTACCATGGTTTTCCTCCTAACATCCCGTCCACAGAAGGCTTGATGTCATAGTTTGTAGTAGGTGGTCCTGAAATCCCCAGTTCTCTATGTGTTTTCTGCACAACTGTAACATAGTTCTTGGGCACTAAACCCACTTGTCTATTTTCCTTTCTACACTTCCACCATTCAGGATCGTTCTCAGGTTTCTCCAACACATCCATAAGTTCATCCTTGTCGAAATTCAGCTCCTCAGCATTGCCGGAGCTAAAATGATAAAGTGCCTGTACAGTCTGCAGAACCTGAGATCCGTTGTTATTGTGCCCCACAGAGGCCAGTTTATCTGTAAGAGAACTTATGGAGGCGGCCCTCATTGTCCCACCGAAATCCTCTGTGACATAATTGGAGGGAAACCATCCAGAATGACCATTATAGGTTCCTCGCCACCAACCGTCGCTGCACTTCTCCATGACGACGACCCTTGTGCCCTTCACCAAAGAAAGTTCATCGTCCCGCTCTGCGGTGTAGTTAAACTTCACCAGTGCAGGCAGATTGAGGTCATACAGTCGCTCATCGCAGTCGTATTTCTCTGCGCTGGAGGGCAAATCTCGCATACAGCTTTTCTGCTTCACTTTCCCGATCCCTGCAAAAAGTGTTATGTAATATAAGCATTTGGACAATGATATTTCTTATAGAGCAAATGTGCAATTAAGAAACACTAATACTAACAAGCTAGCATAGTCTTACTTTACCATTACAAACATAATTTATCTTTATAATGTGAAATTGTTATGGTTACACTTTTATATTCATATGATACCATAACTCCTAAAAGAAAAAAGAAAAATCATCCAAATATATTTTTAATACATATTCTATAGAATCCTTACTTTTTCTCCCACTTTTGGTAAACTGGTTCAATAACAGTGCTTCGGTTACACAATCACAGACCAGCTGACAGACAGCCAAACCCCTAATCATTTATGTGCTACAGACGTCAAATCTGCAAATCATTTAGACCAACTATCATCCTGTGTCTTCATGACTTTCCAATAAAGCCATCCATGTTTGACGGGTTTACTTTCTTGCATAAATTGTTTTACATGACTACTAAATCAAGTCAGGAAAAACACACCCTGAAATTCCAATTTAGTGGTTTGGTGATGAAACATCAATTCTGATCAGCTGAAAACAATAATTTCTTGGCCTGAATCCACTGGATGAGTCTGTGTCTACACAAACAATAAAACATACACCCATTCCTGTCAACATCTCATTCTACTTTAGGAATATAGTGGATCAAAATGAAGATGTAAAGATGAAGAAGCTGTTTTATAATAATTTGCAACTATTAGGTATCTATCAAACCTCAACATAAATGTCTCTGCATACATACTGTATGTACTCTAAAAATATGTACACTCCCATTCAAAAATTTGAAAAACTTTGTTCAGCAAGGATGCATCAAATTAAATTAAGAAATTCAGCTGAAGTTTCATCTCATGCTTTCCGCAGCACTTCCCACAGGTATCATAGGCTTTAAGGGCATTTCTCACTGGCCTCATGATGGAATGGTTTCCACAACAGGACAGCTTCTTGTTTGCTTATATAAGTTTTAGATTAAACTTTATTTGTGAAACTCTGCCTAAAGGTCAGCAGCTTCCCAGAGTCTTCTCCTCACTGCTGCTGATGAAACTGATATTTGACATGTAGTTTTCAACAAAGCAGCCAGCTGCGCAACAGTGAGGGGGCTGTTTTCAAACTAGAGACCCTGATGTACTCCTCATTTTCTTGTTGTGCAGCAGGGCCATCCACTTCTCTCTGTGCTGGTTAGATCCAGTTTGTTCTGTTCTTTCAAGAGAGCAGTTCACGGAAAAGTCTTCAGAAGAACAATAGGCTGATGAGTTTCTTCAAAAACGTTTCTTTTTGTCCTATGTTGAATTAGTTTCCAGAAATGTGAGTGCACATAATACTGAAGCAACTAAATAAATTATGTTTTACACACTTAATCGTAGCACAATCATTTTCAACTAATACAATATTACTTTTTATGTATTTTAAAATTAATATTTAATATGTATGCATTTTAAATTCTATTTGATCATTTTGGTCACACTTTATTTTATAAGGTCCAATTCTTACTGTTAATAAACCATTAACTATGAGTTTTGCCTCAATAAACCTCAAATGGGATGCTTATTAATAGTTGGTTAATTAATTGGTAAATTTAAGTATTGGGTAGTATTAGAATATGCTAGTGATAATTAGCAACTATTAATAGTGAGAATTTGTCCCTATACTTAAGTGTTGCCATAATTTTTACAATTAAAATAGAAATAATACATTTATACATTATACAGGAATTTATACATGTATACATTTTAAATTATATTTTATGTTTAAAAAATTAAACTGAACTTTGAAATTTATGTAAAGAATTTATAAAATATACTACTCTTATTTCAAACAGTGAAAAAAATGGCCAGTTAAATCAATAGCATTGTGGTTAACAGATGCATGATTATTATTTTTTAAATATTACTTTTAATATTGTCATAACTTGTTGAATAGTTGAAAAGACATAAACTGCTTGTATATGTAAAGTAGGCACCCCCCTTCTTTTTTTACTTTTTATTAAAAATTCTTACAGTGATTACAAACTTTTGAATATTCTTTCTGCTGATGTATTGTTGGTGTATATAAATAACAAGTGCTTTATTGGTATACCGCATCTAAACACTTTTTCATCAACTTATTCATCATTGCCTTCAAACGTTGTTTATACTGTCTATAAAACAGAGTAAAGTCATAAGAATTTCCAAGAAATGGTAAAAAAGGAAACTCCCTATCCAAATGAAAAGGAAATCTAATTTTTGCCCATCAGTGGACATCAACAGGAAGAAAAAGCAGAAGAGTGATAGAGAGGCTTCCTGAAAAATAAACACCAGCACAAAAAAGTGGGACAGAGTGTTGAAATGTATAAGAGCCTCATCATCCAGTTAACTCATTCATATGTGTGGAATTCCAGAGCTCATCTGCTCCATTAAAATGATACTTTCCAAACTCATCCACACCAGCCAATGTACTCCAAGAGACCATGGAAACATAAAAGTCACAAGCATAAAACTGGAGGGAAAAAAGTTGTCAGTAATAAATCACTATCATGGTCATCCGTGACGCAACCAATCCGAGAGGTAAAACCATCATGAGGATGTGTGGAAAAGCCAATGAAGTCAAAAATTTTATTTGAATGGAAATTCCAGGCAACGGTCCTGAAAGCAGAATCCACACAGATCTTAACTGTCTTCATGACGTGACTCAAGGACGAAGCTCGACGCACTGTGTCCTGTCTGCTTTTGTGTCATTTCCTCTGACAGCCAGAATAATGGCAGCTCAGCTTTACAGTCAATTTCCCAGCTTTCCACATGCGGAAAAACATTCAAAAGCAGAGATAAGGCACAATTCATCCTAAAGTAAAAACCTTGGCAACACAAAGTTCTTTACGAAAAGAGGACGGGGACTGCATTGGGATGGTCATGAAGTCTTGGAATGTACTTCAGCTCAAAAGCTGAACAGAGATGCAAGGAATAAGGTTTCTAACCAAGTTTGCATACGCCTGACAAAGTTTGCATGTGGCTTTTTTCCAATTTAGATATTTTTTCAAAGAAACATATCTCAAAAATTTTGAATCGGCCTAATTTTGTTGTCATCTGCCCTCGGTATTGAATGAGGTCTCTCGCTCAGCCCAGGTTTTGAAAAAGCTGAGTGTGATTATCAATGTAATGTGACCCGTGGCAAGCTGCATTTTCATATCCACGACAGGAACCGAGCGAACGCAGCCAAATCACCCCGCCTTTATTTCAGTTCGGGCTGAGCTCACTCCACCAATGACATCATAAGACAAATAGCCTCTTCACAAACAGATGTAGCGTCCAAGAACTGTCAGCAAAGGTAGCGCCGTTAATTCTCAGAGTGACGCAACACACACATCCACATGAGTACAAACCCTAATAAACTTCAGCATGTGTTTCTATTCACTTTTGACCTTACAGCTGCTCTTTCCTTTTTTTTAATTTTTGTCTCATTTCAACCAACAATATTTGCTAATTTTCTGCAATGTGTTTTCGAATGTAAAAAGACACAAATAAAACTTGAGACATTTTTTTGCCTTTGTGCTGGAATCTGTCACGCCTCCGTTTGGTATACAATAGCCTCTCTGAACTTCCACGGCATACTAATGCACAGAGAGAGAAAGAAAGGCAGACATGGAGAGCTGGCAGGAGGCCATCAGAGCAAGCCAGCTAAATTTTTCCCCTCTTCTGTTGAATTTTCAAGTTTGGCTATTCAAAAATGAGCAAACAAAACCAGCGAACTCAAATAAGGAGTCTCATTCGTTGAAGTGTTCTGTCCCGTTGCTACTGTTCTTTTGTCCTCCAAGATCTGCTGCTTCATTCTGCCAAGTCACGACACCCCACTGTCTTGTCCACTGTAATATGGGGAATAAAACACTTTGAAATGCTGAATGCGTACAAATGGGGAAGAAGAACGTAATGAGAGAGAAAGAAACCCCTGAGTCAAAGGCCTCAATTATTCATTGCCTCACATCCTTCTGTTTTCCTCTGCTAGAAATCTGCGTTGAGTTAGAGAGCTTCCGGCCGCCTTCACAGAGCAGCTTGAGTTGACAGTAGAGGAGGTTGAAGGGGGCCTGTATGGGTTTCTGCTTTGATTTTTGGTTTTTAAGAGTGTCCAAGCTACCCCAAAGGGCTTGGTGCTATTTCCTCCCTCCCTTATGGTCAGTTTTATAGAAAAAAGAAAGTATTTTAAGTACCTTGCCTAAGTGCCCTGTAAAATGTATGTCACTGGGCTCGTGGTTTGCGTATTAGATTATATGAGTGACTCATCCAGGTTTACGACATAAGTCACCAAAAACATATCATTATGCACTTAAACTCTTAATAACTTTTTCGTTTTTTTTATATAACATTTACTGAATAATACCAAACTGAAAAAAACAGGAATTGTGCACATAGAGTCTTTGAAACCATTATTCTGCCCACTTTCAGCTGATTGTAGATGGCAAAATAACCCCAACAGCCAATACAATGGGTAAGTATAACTTACAAATCACATCCAGTATGAAAAAGCTCACAGATACAGTTCTTTCTTCAGAGATTTAAGTTAGTATGTCACAAGTACATGAACACAGAGTAAAGGCAACAACTGTTGTAAGCAAAAGTGTTATTTTAATCTGTCAGTGGAAAAGATGATAAATATGTACTCACGAAAGAAGTGTTTGAAAAGGTTGGCCATATCCATTCCCAGCTCTGCGAGCAGCCCCCCTCTCTAACACACTACCACTCTCTCTTTCTCTCTCTGTAACAGAGCAGCAGCTATTCCATGAGAACTTCCTGAAAGTCCAGAGTTATTGACAGAGCAACTCTCCACCCCACACACATGACTGTCCTCAGCCAATGGCAGCCAAGGGGTTCTTTCTATAGACTCTGTAGTGGCAGGCTGGGCCTCAAACACCTACAGGGTCTTCTGTGGAAACTCAAGGCAACTATGTATATCACTATTAGAAGTTAACAGACAGAGTGCATGCTCTGGTGAGCCATATTCTAGTTTCTTTTCTTTGCATTTCACCTCTAATCTAGCTTTCTGTTAAACATATAATATTGTTGGCTTTTTGATGAATTAAGGCTATTTGGATAAACAGTCAAACTTTAATGAACATTAATGTATATTCCATATTTTTATATTGACTTCTGCATTCAAGGTATAGTTTTCTGTCAGTACATGAATGTCAAGGTAATGAACTTGGTGTCGCTGGCAGTTCAGATGCAGGAGCAGTTACAGTTATAGGACTTATATTTCATAATGATAAATATTAGTTTTGTTCAATCTTGAGTTTTAAAGTCATGAGAGAGATGGATAACAGGGCAAAATAAAGAGACTGAAGAGAAAAATGGAAGTGAAGGTGCAGTTCAGGAGAGAACTTTTCATTATTTTGCATGTCCCCAAATTAAAGATTGAAACCTTTTTTTATGTCAGGTCCATACAAAAAATAGTTTTGTCCATGAATTTGTTTGTATGAGTTTGAATTTTCCAGTCTGAATTTTTTTCCCAGTCCGCCCCTCCTGTAAATTAATGGCATAGACATGGTTTCATTTACTACACATAAGCCTACTGAAGCTCGCAGTGTTTTCAACCTCTGCCGCCTCAATATAGGAGTACACGAGCACATAAACATAATTTCTAGAACTGCTCTGTCACTTCATGTGCATTTTACTTATTTTGAGAAAACTATCATCATATACAGAGACAGCAGTTTCAAAAAACACCAATGTTTCAGGAGTTTATTACACAGAATGCGTCACATGCTTATTAGATAACTGTATTTAAGTTGATGTATATGCTTTTATTTATAATTCTTTAATTTTCACAAATTTAGAAAAGTAATCAAAAAGTACTCAAAAGTAATTAGTTACATTACTTTAATAAAGTAATTGAAAAAGTTACACTACTATTACATTTTAAACAGGGTAACTTGTAATCTGTAACCTATTACATTTCCAAAGTAACCTTCCCTACACTGATTAAAGGTAAATGTGGGGTTCTCAGCTGGTTGCCCTCAAATAGGTCACAATGTAAGTTGAAGTACTAAATCAGCATACTTGTAATGATGCTCAACTATTCAGATTTGAGAACCGTGAATGACTGTTAAATAAACACTTTTAATGATACACATTATTCCAAAACAGCCTTACAGAAACTAGAAAAAAATCCTCATAGTGATTAAGCCAAATTGAACAGATTAGGAAGAAGCCTGGAGAGGAACTGCTAGTCTCAACGAAACCCTGACGCTGGCAACATTCAGCTCCCTGTTTACAAAGTTTAACATTTTCCTATTCAACTTATGTCATGTTAAAAATTTGGCATAATGAAACTATGCAGTTCATGATAATATTATTACATTTTATTGATATTTTATGTAATGAACAGTCGTGATATTGTGTTGGGTCTAATGTTGTGTCTGGGTCATGACGCAAAACCAAATGAGTACCATTGATCTATAAATTAGAGAGTGAATCTATAGGACTATAGGATGTACTGCAGTTTTATTGATCAAATGTGGCATTTCATGGGTCATTTAATAGTTGGTCCCCCAGTGGATCAATATTGTGTGTAATGTGCGCAAACTACATTGAACATGAGCAAGTTCTCCCAGCTCTCCCAGCTGTCATCTTTTTACAAACCTGCAGAGCTATTGTGAAAGAGAGGCTGTCAAATGCACCTCTGGAGCACCTGGTCCAGTGGACAGAGCTGTAATTTAAAGGAATGAGGTCACAGTTAAAAGGAGCCGAATTGCTTCCTGGGAGGTGTGAGAATGTTCAAAGACTGAGAAGAGGGACAGGCAAGGCATTCATGCTATATATGAAAAAGTAAGAGAGAAAGAGGCAAGATAACTCTGATTAAGAACTCTAAATCCCTTTTGAAACCCTTTTTTTTTTTTTACCACAAAAGAAAAGTCCATGCTTTTGTAATAATTACAGTAGAGCATAAAAAGTGGTAATTATTATATAAAAAGTCAAAATTTTTTACATAAAAAGTTAATATTAAGAGCTAAAAAATAATGATTATGACATGTCTTTTTATAATTGTGTTTTAATATTTACTTTTGATCTTCTAAATGAACATCATTTCCACTTTATTTTCTCTCAGTAATTTTAATTGGTCTAATACAATAACGTTTCATTAATTCATAATTTTGACTCTATGTCATAATTTTTTTTATATCTAATGATAATGACTCACTAATTGGAATTATGATTTTTTTATGTCACAATTTTGACTTTTTAACTCATAATTGATTAGTATCTCATAATTTTGACTTACTTCATAATTAGAATTGAGTATCTCATACTTCGGCTTTTTATCATTTATCAATCCTCTGATAATTGTCTTAGTATGTCAATTTTGACTTTTTATTACATAACTATGATTTAGTATCTCATAATTTAAAATGTTAATCTCAAAATCATGACTTTATCTGATACTGTTTGTCATAATTTAGATTTTTTATCTATTATTGGTTTAGTTTCTTATCATTTTGGCTTTTATCTCATAATTATGTTTAGTGTCTCATAATTTTGACAGCATTCACTTCACCTGTCACTTCTGATTATTCAACAGTGAGACACCTTGAACAATCAGAGCACCTGAAAATGAGCTTCACTTACACTTTATTTTCATGTAGCTGCTTGAAGGGAAGAATAATAGAGCCCACATAAAAGCACAAAGACTTCAGCATTTGTGGCCTATCCAGAACCTACAAATGCATGGCAGCTGTTTACTACAGGAAACGCCTGCAGCTACCTTGCACTGGAAACAAGGGCCAACATGCTGGGCTTGGGTGGATTTCATGGAAATAAATAATGGAATAACAAATAAACCGCCAAGCATTCCAAGAAATTTGTTTATATATATATATATATATATATATATATATATATATATATATATATATATATATATATATATATATATATATATATATATATATATATATATATACATATACATATACATATACATATACATATACATTTGCATTACCATTTGCATTTCCAAAAACACAGGCTAAGTCGCAGGAAACATGACCTTTATCTTTGATCCTTATCCTATTTTAAACCATAAGTTTAACCATAAATCTAGCCCTAATTGCAAACTAGTCTTACATAACCAGACTTTCGATAATCAGCATGCAAGTCTGGTCCAGTCTGTATCTTATTCTAGCCAAGAACTGATCTGCCAGACCAATATGGTAATGCTGATATAGCAATAAGCAATAGACCAGTGTAAAAAAATAAATAAAAAAAAAACACTTTCCAGTGTCAATCTGTTATCAGCTGTCCAGAAAGAATTTATGAAATGAGAAGGAATTTGTGTAGAAATGATAAATGAACATAATTTATGAATTATGTGCATGAAGTCAGTTCTGCTGTACAGTCTGATATATATCCTCAGGCTCCACCACTTAACTGCTGGACCACTGCACTGTCACTGATGAGGCAGAGTAATCTTAAGAGTGTAAAGTTTCTAAATTACAAACTACCAGAAAAAAACGGAAAAAAAAAACTGGAACATCCGATCGATGTGGTAGGCCAATTATAAGCTAAACCATGTGTGCTCTGACTCAAACACTAAGGCCTCCTTCCTCACAACACTGAACTTCTGCTTTGAGAAGCAGCGTTAAACACGTCTCACACAGTGGGGATGGGAAGAGAGTGGCTGACATCCACAGAGACATGGGTTTACAGGACAAAACAGACCAAAATGAGAAACATGAGAACTTTGGTATATCCAAAGCTATAAAGGCAAAGCTGCTTTTATGAGATATATAACATGTGACACTTCACAGAAAACCCCTCTCACTTCAGGCTTACACATCCTGTTTCAGTTCCCCATTCAGTTCTCTGTGGATCATAAAATTGCATTATCTGATTCTTTTCAGGAGACCCACAAAGCATCTGGCATACCTTGATAAAATAAAATAAAATAAATATCTGTCTTCCAAAGCTACTTTTTTATTTTATTATTTTATTTTATATTATTATTTTTGTTGAACAGTGTGAGATAGTACATGCATTGCTAATGATCATTCTTTTGCTATAAGTTCAAACACCTCAGAGGACCCTTTAAGACTGTTGCTATTTTTCTGATGATCAAATGTTTCCAAGCGATGTGTATTTTTTTAATCAGGCAACTTCAAGGTCCATCTGTGAGTGATATTGTGAGAAGAAGTCCACCAAAGGAAAAAAAAGAAACCACATCTGCAACTTCTGAGGCCTCTGAGCAATGGCTTCTCTACGGTCAGAGAGCTAAACTCCAGCACAGGCTGCCATTCTTTGAAGCAGCGCTAAAAACACTGACTGTCATAGGTCCTTGATCCAGACTTGTTTATTTCTCAAGGGAGGCAATAAATGCTTGCACATGATGTTTACGATGAATTCAGGCTTGTGCTGATGATATCATAAAACCAAGCCTACAAATTTCTATATGCTGACATGAACAAGTTTTTATTTTTTTTATAATAAAATGGTTTCACTCTGAGATGATGTCATACATTTCAGATGTAAAATTAAATGTATAAGATTTTTTATATACTTTGAACTGCCACCAGTGTAGTAGCTTATTGGTAATCTTTTTTTGAATATTTGAATTTATATATATATATATAAAAAATTATTATTATTATTAAATTAACATTATTATAACATTTTATCTTAACTATTTGGTTCATCCCTTGCAGACACTGTGGAAAATTCCTATAAAACTTTTAAAACAAGGACAAACTATTGTGCTTGAATAATTTGTTTTCTTTTAGCTTAACAAAAAGGGTTAAATTCTCATAAAAATGCACAGTCAAATGAATACATGCTTTTATTAAAGAGAAAACAAATCTTTGAAAATATTTCAGTTTGAAACAGTACACATTTGTTGTTTTTTTAAAGACACCACAGGGACATTCTAAGACTTAAGTGAAGTCACTCCATTCCTGTTTCTGGACAAAAAAAAAAAAGTGACCAATATTATATGAACAATCCCATGTTTGCATGTATCATGCATTGGCTTTTTTTTCTCTATTCCCATAAAATGAATGTTTTCAACCCGGACACAATGCCACAATGCAATGTTACATACTTTGTCAAATAATTAGAATTTTCTGCACTGACTATAAAACCTCAAATATTAGAATACCTTGCCAAAATATATTATCTCAGTAAAATTGTTAAAGCTTTCATTTCCAAGTAAAACTCTGGAGTGAATATGACTCCAACAGCCCTCAATATTTCTCAATAAACTGGAAATCGTGAAATCCTATAACCAACAGAAAAGCTCTGTAAGACACCAGCCTGAAGCACTGTTGCCAAAACAGATTTGATTCACTCAGGATAATCAGGCTGTGCCAAAACTTCTCAGGGCTAAATAGTCACTACATACCAATAGGGGGCACTCTTGACCATGTCAATTTGGAAAATAGTGCATATTTCTGAAAATATTCATATGTTGTCATTGCAGCTCCTCTGCACAGACATTTATTTGGATGTACTGCCTAATGAAACATGATATGACACAGCTAAACATGGATAATTACTTCATAATGTGTGATAAGTAACAATAACCTCTTTGAGCTTCACATAAAACAACAGTCAAAGACAAATTCACAATGGCACTTCATCAATGAATAAACTTTACATAACCTTTACATAGATCTTTTTCTTAAACATTCACAATAACACTCTTAAAAATAAAGTTTCTAAATGGGATTTTTGCAGAGATGTCATAGAAGAACCATGTTTCGTTCTCCAAAAAACCTTTCTTAAAAGAACCGTTTTTTTCTTGCTGTGAAGAACATTTTAAAAATCTAAAGAACCTTTAATGCAATTAAAAGGTTCCATGGATGATAAAGGTTCTTCATGGAACCACAGATGCCAGTGATTCTTTGTTTTTAAGAGTGTGGGTACCGTTCATAAAACAATTTCTAAAGCAAAACCTTTATTCACTTTATCGGCGAATCAAGGATCTCTTCATACTCCTGTCTTTTGCTCTTGCCCACCCAGTAAAGCTTTACAGCTGTCAGCACGACAACACTGGTGATGATGATGAGACCCCCGATGATGTCGTACACCGAGGGCACCATGTGGAGCACAATTAGCTGCAGAAGCATAGCCACAACAATCTCCATATGCTGAACGGTGCTGACCAGTGCGGGGTGGAACTTGTTGAGGGCGTAATAGACCCCCAGGAATGCCACAGTGGAGCAAACGCAGATGCCGATTAGATACCCCCACGTCTCTCCGTCCAGTGGAATGATGGGCTCCTGCAGGATGAACATGGTGGAAACCCCCCACACCGTTCCGGTCCAGCCAAAGGTGAAGAGTGCAGTCCACATGCTCACCCTCTCTTTGATGGCGCGGTATATGATCATGGACAGGGCCGCCATTAAGCCTGCCATCACCGTCATGGTGTAGCCAAAGGCCTCCTTCCAGAAACCAAGTGATCGGTGCTCGCCTACGATGTTGGGAATCATGACCAAGCAGAGGCCAAAGACGCTACTGACAACTGTCACCACGTCTGTCATGCCCAGTCGCTCGTCGATGAGTAAAAATGCCAGTACGGCGCTGAAGACCGTCGTGGTGGCTCTCCACATGATGGTGCCATTGCTGGGTGGGACGATGGCAAAGGAGGTATATGCACATGTGATTGAGATGACATTGCACACGCCATAAAAGAAAAGACGCAATCTGTAGCCTTGAGGCCCGAAGGGAGGCTCCTTATAATAAAAAACCACAGCGATGGACAACACCTGGATGACGGAGCGGATAAAGAGAAGCTCCAGCGACGGCACCCTAGAGTCAGCAGCCAGGCGTGTGATGAGAGCCACACAGCCGTGTGCCAGAGCCGCCCCGAACAGAGCGGCCCATGTCATGCGTGAGGCAAACACAGAGGCCTCCCCGAAGCTCTGCAGCTGACCTCCGACCCCTTTCTCCTTTTGGTCCCCAGCAGGTTTGGACCGACTGTCAAGTGCACCGAAAAAAGTCCTGCCTGACTTTCTGTCAGTGAGGTGCTTCCTGTCTGAGGTCTCTTCGACAAATGAGCCAAAGTCTTCAAAAGATGGAGCGTCATCATAGCCCTCGTCTCCAGGCTGGGGAAAGTGAGTGGCGTATTTGACTGTCACTGTGTTTGGGTGGATTTTGACTCTCTTCTTGGAACCAAGAAGATGCTTTGATGGTGAATCCTCCATTTTCTTATAATACCAGCTGTTGAGTAGCTCCTGAATGTAAAGAGAAAGAATCGTTCACAAATTAAATACTTCAAGCTTAAAATAAGATGTGCAGCTCAATACATCCAGCAATGCTTTTAAAATGACATTGAAATTTTACAGAGAGAGACTTCTCAAGCAAAGCTATGACATATAAGCGTCCTGGTGTTCTGGAAGTATTTTTGGATCTGGATCGATGACTTTTACTCACTCTGAGTTTACCACAGCATAAAACCTAAGGCAAACTCTTTCTTTACAAAAAATGAAATTAGTTCATATTATATGTGACCATGGACCACCGAACCAGCCATAAGGGTCAGTTTCTCGAAACTGGGATTTATAAATCATATGAAAGCTGAATAAATCTTTTTTTTTTTAATGTATGGTTTATTAGGATAGGACAACATTTGGTGATATACAACTATTTAAAAATCTGGAATCCGAGGGTGCAAAAAAATCTAAATACTGAGAAAATCACCTTTGAAGTTGTCCAAATTAAGTTCTTAGCAATGCATATTACTAATCAAAAATTACGTTTTGATGTATTTATGATAGTAAAATTACAAAATATCCTCATGGAACATGATCTTTACTATACTAATGATTATTGGCATTAAAGAAAAATCGACTGGTCAGCGACTGGTTTTGTGGTCCAGGGTCACAAATGCTTTTTAACTGTAATATAGTGAAATATTATTACATTTTCAAATAATGTAATAAATAAAGTCTGTAATAATTTCTATTTTCAAATGTAATTTATTCCTGTGATGCCATCAAAACCTTACCTCAAATTTTTGAATGGGAGTGTTTATGTCAATATGTGCAACCTATAGTGAGACTAGCGTTTACAAGGGTTTTATATATAAATATATATAAATTATATAAATCATAAGCATTTATAAGCAGATAAGTTATTTCACAAATATGTTTTTCTTTACATGATTTTCCATGGTAATATTCATATTCAATTATGTTATGTTAATCATATATTTTTGTTAATTACATACCCTTCAAGGATGAGGCTATTTTTCATCAATTTCAGGCTGAGGCAAGTTGTTTCTTGTGTCTTATGTATACAATTTATTTTATAAAAAAAAGGGGAAAAGGTGTTTCTAAATTGTTTTAAAATTGTTTTAGACTAATTGTTTTACATTTTAAAATCTAAGCCTTTTTGTTGTCAGTTAATTAAGATATGTTTCTACAAGAACTGACTCTCAAAAAATAAACCTACAGTGAGAGTAAAAAGTGTGACAACTAGCCCCGCTGTCTCCTACAAGCTATTTTGAGAACATGGTCAGTAACGACGCCTGCTTGACGCAGAAAGCAGGGGATGAAGCTGTCATATATGAGTGATATTTAGCAGAGATGAACTGATTTCACAGATACTCTGTCTAGTTG
Source organism: Carassius carassius (assembly GCF_963082965.1). NCBI lineage: Eukaryota > Metazoa > Chordata > Actinopteri > Cypriniformes > Cyprinidae > Carassius > Carassius carassius. The sequence continues at coordinate 17,210,572 of NC_081774.1, read as the reverse complement.
TCTAGTAGCCTACTACAGCGCTGAATGTACTCACGCCCCTCCTGTTATTAATGTCTAACATACATGATCATTTAGCTTTAATAGGCTACCTATATATGTATATATATGAAACTATATGGCCATTTATTAGAAGGTAACTCGGATATCTCTTACTAAGACCACCTGCACAATGACCAACAAAAACGCTGAAGTCTCACCTGTCCTCTCAGACGCCTCTGGCCACTGAAGATCTGCGAATGAATCTATGAAATCCAGCTATCATTGTGAGCCAATATGTTTAGTCTTCCCATGCCTTTCTTTCTGTATGGAAACGCTTCTGGATTTGTCTAAATAAATAATAGCAGGTCCCACAGAGGCTTTCCTCGCAGGATGCTGAACTGAAGGGACGTTGTTTCTGGATTGTGAGATCTCAGTCGAGCTGCATGCATGGACTATAATGAGCAGCATTTGCTCTGAGCGTGCGTCATCGTTCAGGAGGAGCGTGTCATTGACGCAGTAGAAGTTCACCTAACAACATTTGAATCACTCCGTCACTCTTCATTGCCATGGCGTGAATATCATTTATACATGAACAGAAATTAATTAATAGAGATATTTTATTAAAGTTCCATAAGCATAAGTGCAAGGTGAGTACAGCATGACATGCTCATCTAAATAGTTCATTTATCAATAAGGATGAAAACTATATGGCTTTATACATTTCTATACCTCAGATATATCATGTTAAACATGCCATGAGCCAATTATATAAGTGGATTTCTTAAAAAACGCAACAAGCATTAAATTAATGTTCTTTGTAGAAGAGCGGTTACAAGTGAATTATTAATTACAAGACAATAATATGGCTATAGTTTTATGCTGTTTATAAAAAATAATTAGTGTGAAACATAATCTTTCTATATACACACTTAAAAATAAAGGTGCTTAAAAGGTTCTTCACAGCGATGCCACTGAAAACCATTTTTGGTTCCACAAAGAACCATTCAGTCAAAGGTTCTTTAAAGAACTGTCGCTTTCTTACCTTTTTATAATCTGATGAACTTTCTCTCATCACAAAGAACCTTTTGTGAAACAGAAAGGTCCTTTAGATGTTACAGAAAAGTTCTTTATAGAACCTTTAGACAAAAAAAGTACAGTTTGAAAGTAAATGAAAGGTGATCTTTTTTGAGTGCACTTGTTCCGTCTGGAAAATGAGAACCACACTTGTCTTTTCAAACATTTAAAAGATGCTTTAAATGTGATCAGGAGCAAAGAACTGCATCATTCATATTTCATGATTTGATATGACCCCTGTGACTTCTGTTACTATAATGAGGGGAGATCTCAGCATGTTTTGACCTCACATATGCTGACTGATTATCTGACACAGCTGTGTAACATCATTTTTCAAGAATCTCTTTGTCTTGCTGGCTGGATTTCTGCTTGTCTTTTTAACGAAGGTATAAAAAATGAATAAATCATCTTGTCTATCATGTCTTGAGTGAGTTTGTTTTGCTCATCCATTTGTAATTACTCACAGATAGTCTTTAATATTTATAATAACCAAGGGTGTGTGAAAATAGCAAGACCCTGTTTCCATAGTAACTACACCAGAGAGTTCATCAGAACATGCGGTTCAGCTCAGAGGACCAACCATTTATCTTAAAGTGTTTATTTTTCATGTTTTTAATAGGCTGTCTGTGAAGCTCCCTGAATAAACAACAGATGGGCAATTTTCTACATGCTATCAACACTATACTCGTGGAGACTCACACTCACACTGGGTTAATGAGGTTTCCTTGAGTCAGACAGGAAGCTATCAAACACGCACTATACTCATTAGAGTTTGGTTCCATTGATTTCACAGATTATGGGGGAGAACCAGGACAGCTCTGCCTTAGTGTCGACTTCTACCTCTAATGAATTAAAAGTGCATAAAGAACACTGATTTTATGTGAGATATCTGAATGCTCTGTCTGTCAGTGTCTGTTTTACTGATGCTGTGACAGCTCAGTGAGTGTATAAACCTCAAACACCTCTGAACTCTTTTCCGCTGTGTGCTGGTGTGGAGAATGATGGATGAAACTCATTCCACAGACACAGAGAACAAAGTGTCAATGCTATTTTCCCTGCGGCACAGTTTAGTGCCGTTTGAAGACACAGTATTAAATGATAACACTCATACATATTATTTAGTTTTCCTTTCTTTAAACTCAATATTTTACTCTGTGAATTAAAAAACAAACAAAAGCATTATTTCCTTTTTTTGATAGCACATAAAAAGTAAAGTTTAAAATTAAAGTTTTCAACAGGTTTTCTATAGTTATTAAACTTTTAAAGCATATTGGAACCAGCTCATAGGTGCCTCCTGGGGTATGCTTATCCCTGTTTGGGAATTATTGTAATAGTAAATTGTTTTTCTACAACTTAATATAATAATAATAGGCAGTCTGTGCCCAGTACTTATATTATGTGATTATATATGATGGAAATGAATGATTCAATGCACAATGTCTTTTATTCATTTACAGATTCTGGCATAAGTTAGTTCTCACTTTATCTATGCAAATTTTTGGTTTTGACATCAGTGTAAAAACATAAATCCTTGTCATATCCCTGGAATTGTGGGCATATGAAGACAGAGACATTATAAAAAATTCTCAAAGTGACAACAGCTCTGCGAGTCAGAGATTGGAGAAGGCATCAGAGAAAAATATTATATTAAAAAGAAGTACTCTAAAAAAATGCTGCAGGGTTAAAATCAAAACAATATGGGTAATTTTAGCAACCCAGCACTGGGTCCCAACAGGCTGGGCTTTTGTTTGTTTAGACGTAGCATAATGACTAACAACACATGCAAAATAATCAAAAGGTGAATTGTATTAACAAGCAAAAACACAATATTAGAAATAAACAAATCTCAGAATTTTAAGGCTTAATGTAACAAAACGTCATACATATAATATTGTTTATGTGAGAGGCTTCAATATATTTTGCACCAGCCATTAATCTATCACATTAGAATTTCAGAGACAGATTTGGTCTGCCCTATAATATATGACATGCAATGAAGTGTCAGTCCTTCAGAAATCCAGACTGAACCTCACTCAGAACATTCTTTGTGTAAAAAATGGACTTGTTATTTAACAAACTGGAATCCAGAGTTGTTGCACTACAGGGCTGAACCTGGTTAAAGCAGATCATGAAGAACCAGTGTTGCTTCACAATCCCTCACTGTTTGTTTGCACTGGGCAATAGCCCTGCTGTCTTCATGAGCTGATCATAATGAATAGACTGCATCTTCACCCTGTTATTTTGAAAGCATTAAATATATCAGTTCAATCTTCTCTGAGCTGAGAACATCAGAGTGATGGATTGATGTATCCTCTTTAATGGGTTGTATTTTGTACACCTTGTTGTTGATCGAAACATTTTAAATAGCAATTAGTCCCAAATTTTTTTTATTACATTAGGCCCTATACATACTTAACCCATAGTCCCATAAGTTTACTGGAGTAATAGCTTCCTGTACTTACCTAAATAAGAACACATTGCAACCCACTGAACCAGCTGCATGTTTAACCCTCACAGCCTTAATAAACTAACTACCCTAACTGCTTGGGTGGGTGACAAAAGTTTGCATGTGATTTTACTGTAGGCTACAGTTTGCATGTAAATTTCCCTGATGTTCTCAAGAAGCAGCTGGCTTGCTGTCTGAGACTGCTTGGCATTTGTAAAACAGACACAGATGGAGTGAACATTACATTTCTGGTAATTAAAATTGTGTTATCTTAATCAATAAACAGTATACTGTACAGTTACACTTTATTTTAAGTTGTCCTTGTTACAGTTTAATTATACATTTACATACTGAGTAATATTAACTAACTGGCACTTACTATATGGGTTGTCTTCGGGTCACTTGCATGTAATTATGCATATTCTATTGTTATTATAATAGTACTATAAGTATGTAACATGTTACAAGGACCCCTTAAAATTAATTGTTACTCTTTATATTAAGTGTTCTTATCTACTATTTACTTACATTTAAATCAATCTTTTACTTATATTTGAAAATACTGTCCTGTAATTAATTTCTGTAGTTACATTACACTGTAGTGTAATTGCACAGTTGTTATAATTACACTGTCCCTAACCTTAACCATATCCAACAAAAGTGTTTTGCAATTCAACATGAACACAATAGGTACATTGTACCTAACAGTTTATTATATTTAAGTGCACAGTATTTAAAGACACCTAATATAAAATGGGACCTGAAGGGTTAATCATTTGAATACATTTTCCAGCTGATAAATAATAAAAGCCAATCAGAAAGATTGTTTAAAGTTGCAGACCTCATAAATGCAGCAGATGCTTCTAATAAACAGAATGTGATCATGTGCTGGTGTGGAAACCAGTGGTGTGTACTTTGGCTGCCTGCACAGTAAATTTTATTGGTCCCCCTTGGTCAAATTTCTGGGGGCCCTCAAGTGGAAACATTGTAGCTCCACCAAAGGCTCCAGGATCCCTGTATACAGTCCCACTTTTGACCCCAGTATGGTTCTGAAATCTTCTGTCTTCGAGTCTCTGAGGACCCTATTTTCACCTGCCTCTCGAGAAAATATGTCATATAAGTCTCAAGCAATCCCAAGCGTCAATTCCCAAGCAATTAATGGGAAGTACTCCTTGACAACATGCTTATGAAAGACTAAAGGATGAGGGACGGAGCTTGTGGGCTCGGTTTGACCAGCCAGTGATTGGCCGATCATGACTGTGAGTGTATATGGTGTGTTATCAATCTCATCCATTTTTTATTGGTGCAACAGAACGCAGACATCAATAAGAGGGAGCAAAAGAGCTGCTGTTAGAGCTCACAGCAAGGTTACTGTGGTGTAAAAATAGAGCCAAGCTGCTGGACATGATTGCTTTTAGCTGTCCTTGCTTCAAAGACATTTGCTGGACCTATGTGATTAAGGCTAAGGGAGAGACACTGTTGACAACGTCATGCTGTGTTGTTTTTGCATGTTCTAGCTTTTTGATGATGGAAAATTGAACTGTAATCACAAATGTAAATTTATGGACAGCTAATGCAATAAATCTTTTGTGATAAAGACTTATGAGGCAGTGGTCTACATTATGAAAATTGTACATATGAATGTTCTATAGACATAGCAAAGCACGATATATTTTAATCCATATAGCTGTGAAAGGTAAAAGTCATGGTGGTAATGATGAAAACACAACCTTCAGAGGCTGCTGTTGCAATGTCACATGGCGGTGTGGTGTGCAAACAGGCAGAATGATGATGAAGAAGAACGATAAACAGTCTTTAATAATCCACATAGAGGTATCCAGACAGGTCAAGAACACACAAGGTAAGATTCACAATAACTGACAAATTAGAACACAATTGACAGGAACTGATATAGAGCAGAAAAGGGGGGCAGTCAGGTGAGCACAATGAGATGATTAATTAATAATGAGAACAGGAACCACCAAATATGGATACAGAGGGAGAAACCACAATCAACAGTCCACGGGGGTGTGACAGAAATCTGTAGCTCTTCAACAATACCTTTTCAGAGACAAAGCTTTAGAAATTTATCAGAGTAAACGCTATGTGACCTGTAGACATCTAAAACCTATCAAACACTCTGTTAAGGGCTTTTTGATCATTCTGTCTTACTAAAAATTTCCTGATCTGCCTGCTTGAGACAGCAGAAACAATCCATGATTAACCATTAAGTAGCATTTAAACTGATTGAGCAATCTGGCAGATACTCACGACAAATGCTTGTGCTGAGGTGTACAGGAAAGCATGTATGAAATCCAATTGGTGATTAAAATTTCCATGATAAATAGAATTAAAAAAAGTAAAAAGTTATATACATACATACATACATACATATATATATTTATATATATATATATATATATAAATATATAAGAAATATATATATAAAAGAAATCTCTTTTTAATCACCAATTAATTATGACACTTGTTACTTTTATATGTATATTTTTAATAAAAATATATAATGTTATATTGTATGTACACCATATGTACCCAGAATTTATACATAAACATTTGAAGTCTCAGAAAATTATACTGAACTCTTTCAGTATTAAATAGGCATGTGCTACATTTGAGTATATGCATGGACAGTATGACTCAATTATGACAGTATGTCTCATCATTGACCTGTGAGTCAGGTAAAATTGCTATATTCCTTTCCACCTACTGTTTCTCCCTCCCACCGATTGTGTCCCAGAGGAACGGAAGCAGGGGATAAAACATCTTCAAGTACTTTTGGCCAGGGTAATTACATCCTTTATGTCAAGTTGCTATGGAGACAAAGAGGAGAGCAGCAATCAGTGCAAACATTTACTGTGGCTGATGGCTTTGTTTGAACTTACTGCGACATGTGATTGTGACAGAGAAATAATAAATTTGTTGTGAAAATTGGCGATTTAATACTGTACGATGACATGGCACAATAGAATAATTTACATACAGCAGTAAAATGTTTGTTAAGCTTCAAATCATGACATACAATGAGAGAAAATTAAAACACTTTGAACAGTAATGGCACTATCTTTCAAGAGGACTTTACGTCAAAATAAGAATTTTGACTTTTAGTCCATGACTTGTTGATTAGATATAGTGTTGTTAGCAAAACACATTCAAAATAGACAATGGAGTATAAGACCTTTAGATTGTATGTAATGGTCTTTCAGACGTGTGTGTTTAGTGACAGAAGCCATGTGTGCCACCAGGCCTGTTTCCATTAGTGACTCACTCCTTCCAGCCATTTCCAATTCCATAATTTTTCTCTTGGGAGAAGAATGAGGCCTGGTAAATTCTCTTTTGTCCTGCTCATAAATCTAGAGACGCCTAATTGGGTTAGAGTGTCTCGAATCCATCAGCAAACTGACAAAAGCCACCGCTGGGGAAGATTCTAGTAAACAGAAACGACACTGGATCTAATCTGATGATAGTTGGGTAGGGAACAGGAAATACAACAGCAAAGAATACGCATGTGTAGATGGGTAAAAGTGCTTTCTTTGATCTTGCATGTTTGTGAGGAGAATAATAAGCTGGCCTGATCTCACAAATGATGTGTTCTGCAGCTCATATCATGTCCAATATTGTTTTGTCTCCAGGTAGTCCTTTTCATCTGCAGTGTAAATAGTGTGAAACAGCAAATCGACAAACAGTGGGTTGGTTGTTCGCAGCTTTAGCCCGGTGTCGGGTATCACTGCAGTGTGAGGTCTGCATTGTGGGATTTATCTCTTAGATTAGGATCCATCCCAACAGAGCTTGTGATTCTGCTGCAGCCTTTAACAGCTCTTGAGAGAAACTGCTACGCTCACAGGCAGCCTGGCGAGATGAAACATTGCCTTTTAATGCCAGAGCAGGGGAGAGGCAGGGAGGTGGGGCATGAAGGAGACAGACACTGTACGCTCCTTAAGCAGCATGTTAGCACCTTCCCAGGAGAGCTCTTGTTCAGAGAAATCATTAAACCCGCTAGAACTGATGTACATCATGATGCACAGACATTCACTTTCTGCTTCTTTGTACATGTCACAGTGATGGAGGAGGTAGACTATCTCTTTGTCAGGATGCACAATATTTTAGTACTTGATTTTTATCAGTCATCTTTTTTAATGTATATTATTTGATCTTAGATATGCTTATTTCTATTCTTTTACATTTAAATTACATTTAAAGTACTTCTATCATCCAAACGCTCACCTGAAGTTCAAAAATGATTATTCAACACATACTAAATGCCTTGTATTGCAAGTCTTAAAGAATTCATATCCATTTTCATGCTGCACATTATAATGTTGTGATACCTAAATTTATTGGTAGTGTTTGAAATTTGAATAAATAAAAATCTAACTATCTGTCTGTCTGTCTGTCTGTTGGTTGTTTTAAACAGGGGCGGACTGGCCATCTGGAGCACCGGGACTTTTCCCGGTGGGCCGCTAGCCATGTGGGCCGGCCCACCCGGTACACAAATTTATATATATATATATATATATATATAATTTTTTTTTTTTTTTTTAATTGACGGAAATCATAATATTACATCTCTTTTCTACGCAAATGGATGAGTGAGTCGATCGCGCAGCCAACAAGCGCGTTTTCGTCTAATTTAGAGAGAGACAGTACAGCGAATTTCTCTGAGCAGCAGGCCACTGTATACGTTCACTTAAAACATAACCGACTGTGTTTACGAAAATACTTGAAGAGACAATTATTTTGAAATAATTGTGTGTGTATTTGTTCATTCAGAAGTTACGATACCCAAAAGAAATCTATCTATCTATCTATCTATCTATCTATCTATCTATCTATCTATCTATCTATCTATCTATCTATCTATCTATCTATCTATCTATCTATCTATTTAAAAAATGTTTTTGTGTTGTATATCTTGTTGTATTATCCATGAAGATACTTTGTAAATTTCCTACAGTAAATGTATCAAAACTTAATTTTCGATTAGTAATATGTATTGCCAAGAAATTCATTTAGCTTTAAAGGTAATTTTCTCAAAATTTTGCACCCTCAGATTCCAGATTTTCAAATAATTGGAACAAAACTGATATCAATTTTGAGAAATTTACCCTTATGACTGGTTTTGTGACCCAGGGTCCCTGTGTTGTGTGTGTGTTATATATAAATATGAATATATATTACAAATATTTTTTAAATATATACAGTTATGTGTTTGCATACACAAACGTTTATTTTGAATGCAATTAATTGTAATGAATCAATTTGACAGCACTGTGAATGTATGCAACAAGAGGTTTGGATGATTGACTGTCAGAAAAAGGTTTTCATTGTTTCACACACATTATATGTTATGGTTGATGTCTTTATTTTGTTTGCACAGAAAGACCAATTACATTTTATATATTTGATTTTTTTTTTTTGTTATTTTTAATGCTTTTTATATACTTGCACAGCATCTGTGGTTGGTCTGATGGGTTGTTTTCATTGTGATTCAAACCTTTCCCTAAATTCTGAATGACTCATCAGCGCTATAACAAAACGAGAGGCCAGTGTGCACCAGACAACAGCTCTAGGCCCTCTCAGTGTGAAGACCACCCACATACATTACACTCCAATGCCCTGGTGCAATTACACAAAGGTCACTACAGATTAGTCAATTACTAAAGACTGAGAGCTTCAATACATTGTTTTCGCATGAAGAGAAGTGTGTATAAGGGCAAATAACAGCCAGTCGATAAGATTAAATTAGAAAAAGTAGAAAAAGGGAGAAATAAAAAAAAAGTAAAACATGATCATACCTGATAAAATCATTGGAGTTTTCAATATGCTATGCTATTCAAACTAATTTAATTTCAGAGTTACAATAAATAAAAAATATTATAATACATAGTAGAATAATTCCTATAGCTATAGCGTTTGTTTAATTAACATTTAGACACAATTCATAGAAAGTATTGTGTTTACAGGTATATAGAGCTTCTGAAACATCAATCACACAATGATTAAAATATATGAATAAATCGTATAATGCTGACCAATTATGTTTTATCATTCTACAGTTTAAACGTCTATAAGCCCGAGGACATTGGCTTTCTAGAAACACATCAGCAGCGTCAAATGATTGTTGTTTTAGCGCCTAAACAGCAGACGTGCTCGTCGTGGTTGTGAGGGTCTCTCCTCCTCCAAACGCCGCCCGCTGCGCTTCGGCTGTTCTCGGCTGTGTCCGCCAGAGGGCGCTCGGGCTCCGATGACAACACGCGCCATTCGATTGTGGAAAATGCCACCAGATGGCGGTTTAGGATTGCTGCTCTTCTGAAAGGCGCGGTTCCTTCTCCCGGTCCAATTTTCAATTAATAAATCCATATTTAGTAAAACTTTTATCGAATTCCGAATAGCGGGAACGCCAACCTTTGCGACCATGAGCATCGCAGGTGAGTTGTATGCATGTTTGTGCTGTTAGTGGTGTGTGAAGGGGAGCGGGTCTGGAGATTAAAGATGGAGGACAGCGGGAGTGGTGGGGGATGGGCGGCTTCTCCTCTGCTCTCGCACTGACTGCGTCTCCTCAGGCCAGATCCACACACCCGCAGCCGGGCTGTAGCGCCTCTTCTGCGGCTCCGCGACCCCTTACGGCTCGGTCATAAAGAAAGGGCTCATTTTCGTAAGGCAGAAGTGTAATTGAACTTATTATGTGTCTGCAGATCTCCATCGGTTTGTCGCAGATGTTGAGCTGCACTCATTATATAATAATCAGTTCATGGCAAACACTGATTGCTGCGGGCTCGAGTAGATGCTGGTTTGGTTATCAGGGTTTTTTTTTCTTTGTTTCTTTTCTCTCTGTCTCTCTCTCCCTCTCTCTTTCTTATGACATGATGCAGGTACCGTTATTTAATCTGTCAAATCCAAGAGATTATTTCAGACATGTCAACAACAGGTTTAAAATGTAATCTGGTGTGCTTTAGTCATGATAACATGATTAATCCCAGTGTAAGAGATGGAGAGGAGAGAAGAAGCAGGCAGACAGGTGTAATACTATTGCTATAATAAAGGAATATGTGAGAGACTTCACTGGGTAAATGTGTGTGTGTGTGTGTCGGGGGGAGGGGTTGAGTTTTCACCTTTGTTTTCATCTGTACTTTCTCAGACTGAAGGAAGATCATTTAAACTAGTATTGAAACTTCACAGTCAGCCCACACTTGACTTGTGTCTTTACTGTTATTTCTCTATTTGACTAAGACAGGTTCTTCAGCAAGGCAACTTGGGTTAAACTACTGAGATAACTTAACTATTAATGACTTTAAAAGCTCTTCAGTAAAGCAGTTTTGTCTGAAATGCAATGTCTGGAGTTATTATCCGTCATTTTTATTTTATTTTTATTGTATTTTCATACTGTTTCTTTTTTTTCTTTTCGTGAAATCAAGTGAATTTCATGCTGTATTCGCTGGACTTGTTAAAATCTTATAGCTGTGTTAAAGCAGTGGCTTCTCTTCAGTCTTAAATGTCAATGTTGTAATATTGCTGTAATGTTACTGAAAAGAGTGTTGTACTTTGTACTTCGAGATGAGCAGTAGTCAGGAAAACCACTAGCTGACATTTTTTTTATGAAGTGCAAATGATGTAACCATTTTTGTGCAGAGTTGCCCAACTTAGCACATCCTGTGGTTAAAAGTGTGGGCATTAAAAAACCATCTGAAGGAAACGGACTCCAGTTCAGTGTGTGAAATATATACCTGACCAAACAGAGACTGTTAGAACAAGTCAACCTACTTGCATCTTCTTTTCCTAATGGATTGAAAGAATATAACCCTGCAAAACTATAGAGGTGTTTAACTGTGGCTCACCAAGTCCTTTAGCAGCCAAAACCCATCTGTTCACCATTACTCCTCACAACACAATCATAATGACATCTTCCCTCCTAAAAACCAGTGAGGAAGGCGTGTGTGTGCTTGTACTTGTGATTTTTTTTTATGATTGCAAGAAAGCCTGTTTATAATGATCGGTTTGACGTCAGCAGACTGAGTTTACTTTAGTACCAGACATGCAGAGAAAATCTATTCATCTTTAAAAATAAAGGCCAGATATGTCTTTTAGAATATGTTATCTACAGATAGATCTAGATAAATCAAATACATCTGGCATTAGTCTGTGTATAGAAATTATTTATAAGGGAATTTTTAATGTGTTGGCTGCTATGATCACCTTGAGATCGAATATACATAACATAGCAGACTATATTAATAACGACATATACCCTGTACTTTCAGAAGAAATATTATTAGGTTTACAGCTAGTAAATCATGCAAAAAATATTGCAAATAAGTTTCACCTGCTTTGTATCAGTACTTGAGATCTCACAAGATTGCATTGTGCCTGTCTTTGCTGAAGGATTACTGTATGGGCTTTTTATCATGAAAAATGATAAACACAAAATTAGTTTGACCTAAAATAGAGTTGATTTAGATTTTGAATGGCTTTTGTGTTCATTCTCTTGGCATGGTGCAACAGATTGTTTGCTGGCAGTTAATCAAAGTCTTTCTCAGACCTGAGGCCAAAGTCTGTGAATAATGGAAAAGAGTGAACAACTTGAAAGTTCTAGTCTGTTGATATGAATGTCATATTAATGAACAAAAGAGGCTGTTTTGCTATGAAGTGCTATCTACTTAAAAAAAAAAATACATGTCTATTTCTTCCACATGGGGCAGATTCAGTAATACATGGTTGAATGAGCTACTAAACAGGTTTTTTTTTTAAAACAGACAGCGAAACTTATATAAAGTCAAATATCTGCATCCAACTTGACCCTTCCATTATTGAAATGTGTCAACATACATTTTTGATTCATATTTTTGGACTGCCAAAAGATGCCATTCTTATTTTAAATTGGTGCAAAAGTCATTTTCCGAATTTAACTGAAAATGCAACTTAGTGAGGCCATTTGACAATAATATAGCATGGAATTTTTAAAGTGTTTATTGATTTTCAGTTTATAAATGTGAAATAAATTAACATCAATTGCATATTTCATTTATAAATGGGTGTTTCTTTAACTATTGGCACTTTTAGAAAATGAACTCTCACAATCTTAAGTTCCCAACGGTGAACACACACGATGCATTAGTCACTTCTACAGTCTCATTTCAACCACACTGGTAAATGATTACACTAACCTTAAAAACCTTTGCTGGGGAAAAGTTGTTGATTATGTTGGGCACAAACTGATGGAAATCATAGTTTGTGTGCAAATTGATATCAGTTTAGATAAATATAGAAAAGCTTTATTGTTATTTTTTGCTCTTTATTTAGATTGTTATATAATTGTAGTAAAATAATTGTTTTTAAAAATAGCTTTTTAATGTATATCTATATTTGATAGGGTATAGAAAAACAGTAAAATATTGACGTTAATACATAAAAAGTCATTTGTAAGTTAAAAAGTTTCCATGATGGTTAAATAAGACAAAAATGAGAGGAAAATATACATTTTAATAATGTTCAACCACCGGGTCGTAAAATTGGCCATAACTGAAGAAGCAGCGGCGTATTGCCAGCAAATGCTCCTCCTGTCAGCCGTGGCTCTGTACCAGATTTGTGAGAATACCAATTATTTCAGCTGACATCTTCAGTTTGTCAGCACACTGCTCCGATACGTCTGACAGTACGGATATGTGATTATTTTACCCTCTAAACAGCCGTGAATGGGGCCTTTGTGTTCAGTGAAAGAGCGTGATTGAAGCTTGTTAAAGTGAGAGTGAGACGGCTCCATGCTGTGTCTCTCCTCCCTCTCCTGCAGTCTCCATTTTGTGAGCGCCTGCAGCGGGGCGGCCATGACTGCTGCCACAGTGACACCAACACAAAAGCAATGTGCCTGTCCCATTCAGCTGCATGTGGCCGGCGCAGACTCACTGCTGTGTGGATGAAAGTGCTTTTGTTGTTGTTTAGGTTGATGTCTGTAAAGGATTTAATGGTCAAGAGTATTGCCAGCCTCTGGTGAAGCTCCCAGTGGATCTGTCTCATCGGTTATTAGTTTCTCACACATTCAGCAGCAGCTGCTGGTGTGTGTGTGTGTGTGTGTGTGTGTGAGAATGGGAAATGTCTTTCTCATTCTAAAGGACCTTCTCTTTTTCACAGTTAATGTGTGTTTGGCGACTCTGCTGAACAAACCCTCCAGAATCAAAGCAGGAAGTCAGCACACTGACATGCCTCAGAGCTGCAGCTGCGCTCACACACCACACCTAGTAAAGTTATTTTACACTGAGTCAACAGTCAGGTTCAATGTACATTAAGTGTTCTTTACATTTGTTAGTCATGGTTTGGTAGGCATGGATATTAGCAGAGACCTGGCAATATGACGTTATTTTGAATTCTGGACCACACTACGTTAATAGGTGTTTTTTTTTGTTTTTTGTTAAACTGATAATGCTCTCTGCCATACGCATTTGACTTTAGTATTTTGCACAAATTATATTGGGTTGTTATTTTAGGTCATGTGACCTAATGCTACAGTGTTTTGCCTTCTCACTTGCACTGAATGGTGGTAAATTGTCCACCCATTATTTTGTCCTAACAAAATAGTTTTAATTAAATTATACTTATTTGCTCTCATTTGTTTTCGGGAAAACATGGAAGTGTTTGGTAGCTTCTAAATTCATCCCTGTTTGGATCCTAAGGAATGAATGGTGCTAAGCTAAATGCTAGCATAGTGGCGCCATGCGCTACAGTGATTGAGTGCATGCACTGAGACAGGAGAGGTAAATTTGAGGGAAGAACATAGTGGAATATGGAAAAACTGTGGCATTTCCCTTTAATATCCTATATGCTGACTATGTTTAATATAAACCAACTGTGTTTACATAAATACTCACCAAGACAGGAATTTTGACATCATTTTTGCAAGACTTAAAAGCATATGCAAATGATACATTCCGTCATCTGTCCCAAGAGTCTTGGTTATAAGCACGGAATGAGTAGAATTATGCAAATTACCCACAATCCTGTGCCAAATTTCAAGTCCTGCTCTGTCTCCTCTGTTAATTACCCGACTGTGAATGATGTGAGGGGCATCACTTTGATGTCACTGAGAAGGCAGTTGTGGCAAGAATGATTTTTGGGGTGGCGGCCCACCACAGCTTGTTTCCATGTAGTGGAAACACTGCTATATATGCTATCTGCCAAATAAGAAAAAATCTGGTGCACCTACAAATGGTTTAAGTTAGGGTAATTATTAGGGATGCAACAATATAGTTAGCCCAAGGTTGAATACATTTTAAATACAGTTTAATTCCAAGGTTAAATACCACGTTTTCGGTTTGGTTCTGATGACTTGGCAGTGTCTTTTGCAAAAATTTTAACAACAACAAAAAAAAAACTCTTGTAAACTTCTGTGCTCTGGTAAAAGTGTGGATTATTATATGTCTACTTAAAAGAGGAATTATTTTTCCGATTTTTTACCAAAATAGGATGGATTGGCCACTATTGAGCACTATAAACGCATGTAATGTTTGTGTTTCATTCATACTGGTAGCCAGAGGGTTTTGAAGGATGTAACATAAGGACAATAAAAATTCCCCTTCAACAATATATGGTTTATGGTTTATGTTCTTCAAGCCATCTCGGGTATTTTCATAATGATTAAGTATATTTGTAAGCCACTGCTAATCGACATAGCCTTTATTACAGTAAAAAGAAATATATTCAGCCTTATTCTGTGATAAGAAGCCACATCAGATCTCAAAAGGAAGTTTTCTATTTGTAACACTCAACTAATGTTGTGAAGTAAATACAAGTTATAATGTTCTTTTGTTGGACAGCAGGTTTATATGCAAGTCATTACGAGGGAAGATGCTCGGCGTGTGTTGCCGCTTCAAATGCACTTTATAAGCAGGGAGACGTTTCTTAATCTCAGCACGTGAAATCTCGGGCACACAGCCAATTCTGAGAGTAATAAAACACAGAAATTTAAAAGCAAACCCAAAAAAACACAATTCACAACAGTTCAGTAATGTATTGAGAATTGTGACATCCATAGTAATTATATTTGAGTAATTGATGTCACTGGTTCTCGTATGATCTATTAAATGTGCAGATTTCTGATAAATGCTTTTGACATTTAAAATCACAGATCTTAATCGCTCCACCTCCAAATTCACAAAGTATTAATTAAACACAGGCTCCTCCCCCATCATGAGCGAACACGTCCCTTATTGGTGATTGGCTAGAAGTGTGTTTGGGAGCTTGGTCTGATCCACTTTTAACAGTGTTTCTCAGAAATTGCTTACTCCATGTTTAAAACAGTCATAGTAGCAGCAAGTTGCCTGATATTTCAGCCAAACAAATTTTGCAAATTGCTACTATAGTAAAATTTGGGTTATCGTGAAGTGTGTCTGCCCTGCAGGGATGTTTGTCTGTTGTAGTTTATCTATATTTTGTGCATGAAAAAGATGCTGACAGTCAAAATGCACTGAGAAGAACAAATTGAAGTCTGTTTCAGTTAATGGTTTTGCATGGGTAAACAAAAAGCTTTTCAAAATATTTTTATGTTGCCGAATTTTTGGTGCATCAGTTGAAAAAGGTCTTTGTACACTACTACTTGTTCTTAATCTGGGTCTGTCAGCAATTTAGATTTATAGGACACACTGAGAGGTTTTACTGTATTTGAGCTTTTCCCTGTGCTGTTCTATTGTTAAGATAGTGATGAAGGAAGATTATAGCGAGCCCAGCGTTCAGGGTTAATCCTGTAGACTTCCCATCAGTGGAGAAAGATCCCTAGAGATTAAAGGCTTCTCACGTCCCCTGGGTCAGTCATCTGCTGTTTGGAGCACCTCATCTCATTAGTGTGCAGTTAAAGCCTTATGCTTTAAATGGTGTGATGTGTCTGAAAGATTTAGCTGTTACACAGAGGGGCTGCTACAGACAGTGCACTTTTATAGTTACACAGTGCAGTTAAACACTTAAAAATGTATGAATGTCATTGCATTAGACATGAAACCAAATGACTTCTGCAAACAAACAATGCCAGATCTTTTAATGATCAAGGAAAAGGCTGCGGGACAATAAAATGGCTGATGTCATAGATCACACAACAGAGCCAACATGACAGATGTGATATCTGTGGATTGTATTCATGAGGTCACACTAGACTGAGAATGCAATATCAGCCTGCTTCAGATCCCAGATACGGGTAACAGGATATGATGTCACACTCCTGTTTTGGATTAATAATTAATTTAATACAGGATTACATTAATAATAACAATAATATTAATGCTGTCATATTGTTAAAATGTAGTTTGTTTCCACAACACTTTTATTTAGATTTAAACTTTTGGTCTGAAAAGATTATTAAAAATGAAAAATGACATGAATATATTATTATATTTGTTATATATACATAAAGACATTGATTACCTGCCATACAGGTAATATGTCTGGATTGGGCATGTCTTGTAATACTAACTAAATACTGTAATACTTTTGCTAACCTTGGAACAACATATAAAGCTACCTGATATTGCTCTATCACAATCGCAAAGTTTAATCACAATATATAAACATTGCAGTTAATTGGGTTCACCGTCTGTTTGATTGCATGTAATTTGTAACTTACTGCATGTTTCTTACTGTACATTTCTGCCATAGTCACCACTAATAACCTACTCCTAAATATAATGTAGAAACTTTAAAGCTGCTTTGCAAAGATTTGTATCGTGAAATGCACTACACAAATAAACTTGATTAAATTGAATTGAATTGTAGTAGACGGACATTGAACAGGTTGTTATAGTAAAAAACAATACAAAACAAAACAAAAAACATGACTAGTTTTCATTTAGTTTAACTTCATGTGTCATAATATCTAAAGCTGAAATAATAATAAATTAAAATTACATGGACATATGTAAAAAAAAAAAAAAAAGACTAATAAAATTAAAAAAAAAAATGCAAAAAGAAAAAACTATTTACAAATATTATTTAAAGACTAGTATCTGAATGGTATTTTACTCTTTTGTAGTATTGGCCATAAAGAAACTTTTCTGTTCAACCACCAGTAACATCATTTCAACTCTTGCTAGTTCCTATTTTCAGCTTATTCCCACATCCTGTCGGGTCTGGTGTTTCTTTCTGTGGACTTCACATTGTGATTCTTAAAATGTCTCTGCGCTCAGCCGTCATCCCCTCACCTGACATTCCTCTCCTGCAGGTGAATGGCCTCTTTTATAGCATATTTCTCAGAGACGTGACAATGACTTCATCGTCTCAACATAGCCCTTTTGTTAACACAGCACACGGCTGGTTATGCGCAGACTAAGGCTTTTACTTCATCACATTCCGTATGTTCTGTACACTTTCCCACGGACACGACTGAGGGTCCTGAAATATGTGAGATTCAAGGAGAGCAGATGGAATTACAGACTGTGGTGAACACATCAACAGAAAACTCAAGCTGCTGACTTAAACAGATCTGGTTTCAGTAATGTAATGTAATTCTCCTTCTCTGTAAGGCAAAAAGTGTCCACTTATCCAGTCAACTGGATCATGAGTTTGGATGAAAATAGTGCTTTCTTCAACTGCACCTTTTTACATGTACGACCTCAAAATCACACACACTGCCATTATCTTGTTTTTCTCGCTCCGCAGAACAGATGGCAATTTTTTTAAATGAGTGTAATTTATGTGCCACTAGCTGATTTCAAATCTGTTTTTTGAATACCCATAATTGTTTTCATTTCTTTATTTTGTCTGGAATAACAAACTACAAGAGATTCTTTGATCTGAGTTTACGTCACAGTCGAGGAAAATGGAAAAGCCTTAATGTGATCAGAGGGTTTTCAAGAAGTCCTCATTTCTCTTCAGGGACAGAGGAATTCTGTTTCCGCATCTTAGCTTGTCATTTCACCCTGCATTACATAAAGAGGCGATCAGTTTATTCTGTTCACCAGACTCCCATCACCTTCCATTGATTTACTCTTAATAGAGTTTGTGCCCTTGACCAAACAGAGGTAGAGTCGTTCAGCTAATGCCTTCACATTTTGAACGTGGCTGCTTTGTTTCGATCATTTCAGTGTTCTTACTGATGCTTTTGTTCTTCTGTGAAAAATTTATGTTTGTTAAAGTCAACATGAGAAACCATTTTACTTCTGTAATGTAATATAACTATGGGTAAACCAGGTATTCATCTGTATTTTTATTAAAGATGACAGACAAGAATCTATTTTCTAAAACCAAGTCAGGAGCATGCATGAAGAAAGTAATTGATTTTATGTCGACTATAGTTTAGTTGTTCAAAAACACATTTTCGTAAGGGAATTTAAGAAACATTGTAAACTCTAAAATCTCACAGTGGTTATACAAATCTAATAATCCATTTTTTTATGTTACAGCAGGTCATCCACCCTGCTCTTCAGCTCTCCTTATGTACTGCTGGGCTTCATCCTATTGTTTTATTTAGGAGCCAATGTTTTAATTCCAGTTCATTCTGGCTACATCTGACACCTTCTTGATAATTTACCAGCTGTCTGATACTGCACAGAAAGCTGCTCAGTAAATCAAGTGATACTTGAATTGGTAAATATGTTCTGCCTTCATTTTTTAATAATATAAATCTACGCATACTACATAAGTCTTTATATAGAAATGTTATATATTTGTTATTTAATTCAGCTTCAAAATGTTTTCTGTTGTGTCCCCATGTTTCTTTGATGACAGCAGCATTGGAAATGCTCCACAAATTTGTGTCAAACCTAAAGACCATGTTCTCCAGCAGATGATCCAAAGAGCGTCTTGTGTCTCAATAGAAGCAAGAACATCTGTACAGCTGTCTGTACAAAAGGGTCACATCATCAACATCGCAAATTTTAATTAGTAGAAAAAAATCCAGAATTTCAAAATCCTTTCTATGCCCAGATTTAAATATATTTTTTTCCCAGATTTTGAGTGTGGTTTCAGACTTTTAGACCCCAGTTTGTCATATATATATTAGGGCTGTCAGTCAATTAAATTTTTTATGTAATTAATTACAGGGTGTTGCAACTTTATTTTTAGTTTTTTTTTCTTTATGTTTATATTATTAATAACATCCAGTTTAAAAGTTTACAGTTAGTAATTGTCATAAAAAAAAAACTTTTATTCAGCGAGGATACATAAAATTATTTCAGAATCATAAAAATCTCATATTCACTTTTTTTTAATTTGCTTAACATTTTCAAAATGCTTTTACGTCCTGTTTTACATGTTTTCAATGTTTTTTTAGACTCAAGTTTATTTATTATTTGTAGTGTATATATTGCTAATGGTTGTGGACATGTTAGTCCAGTCAACTCTATCTTCTCCTGCAGCGCTGCCTGGATGTACAGCTGTATCATGTTTAAATTTCATGGATTCACTGTGAAAATCATTAGAGGAGCCGGCGTCCTTGAGTTATCCACGTCCTCAGAGACTGTAGTTAGAGTGAATGGTTTGTCCTGAGCCATTGAACGAACTTCTCCCTCTGGGTGCCTTGAATTACATTTAAGTTGACTGTAAGTGGTTGTGGAATTAAAAAACCTCCTCATGTAATCTTAAAGTAATTCTTTCTGTATCGGTCAATATTTGTGAAAGCACGCCTACTGTCTCTCACATGCGTGTCGTTTGTGGATTAATAGCTCTGTTGTGTGTGTGTGTGTGTGTGTGTGTGTGTGCGTGCGTGCACGTGTAGTGGTTGGCAGGGATGTGAGCGTGCTTCACGCATGCGTGTGTTGCTTTTACTGTAAAGCACTTAACATGCATGACATGTATTCCAGAAGACAGTCGTTACCATGGCAACCCGTGTAGGTCATAAGCTGCAGGTTTGATTTGATTGGCTGAATGAAGCGAGCGCACACGGGAGAGATCAGTCTGCGTACAGGACTGTTTATCTACAGGATGTCCTTTTGGATCTGCTCTACCAATCTGATTTCTCTCTTCAGCTATTTTACAGCACTAAGAATTGCTCTGGCTTTCCATATTTAAACATGCTCCCTGTTTCACATTCAGTTTGAGGACTGTTATTGGCTTTGATGAGTCTGAACTTTAGTACTGGTGGTGTTTTGTTTTGTGTGTTTGTATAAAGTCATAAAATCAAATTCTGATTTTTTTTTGTGTCTGAGTTACTTTAATTTTTCACCTCATCTTGGGCGGCTTGACTAAAATGTTATATCATGCTGTAAATCATTTATTTGACAGTAACAGTATGGGCCAATATCACTTTTTCTTTTTTTTTTTTTTTTTTTTACAATATCACAATTTGTAAAATTGTATTTATTTATTTATTTTTGATAACACAGTTAATTAAGTATAAGTATTCTCTTTATGTTTGAATTATTCCTAACATATGGTACGGTTTAAAAGTTTAGAGTCAGTGAGATTTCTTTTATTTAAACTTTTATTCAGCAAGTGTAGTTAACATGTTTAGATTGTTGCATAAGAGTTCTATTTCAACATTAATAACACTGAGTACGCTTACATGGACAACAATATTCAGGTATTAACACGATTAAGAAAATTAGGACTAAACGATAAATCGCATGCAATATTTAATGCCCATTTTTTCAGTAATGCACAAAGATGCGCAAAATATGATTGTGGTTTTGCGCAGCTTGTCAGTGAACAATTGTATTTTAAATGCTGCTCCATGTGAAAGCGCGCAGGTGATGGAGATTTACAGCTAATTACAGAACCGGCTTTACTGACAAAATGGGCATTAAATATTGCATGCGATTTATTGTGCAGCCCTAACTCGATTAAGAATCTACCATGTAAACAGAGATTTTTGATTACTTTAATCTGGCTTAAGTCATACTCGAAGTAAGCACAAATCGAATTAAGACATGTTGGGATGTAACAGTATGAAAATTTCTTATCACGATTATAGTGACCAAAATGATCAAGGTTACCAGTATTATCACGGTATTGTTAAAATGTGCTGGAGATGTTCAAAAAGTACCAACACATAAATCCAGGGCCTAAAGCTAACTTTGTGCCACACTTGCCAATGGCCGGTGACATAATAAAATGTACTGTAAATTTTTTTTGCAAAAATAGTTATTACTACTACAGTGACTTAACATATTTCCAATGTTTTTAATTTTTTCTGCTGGTGTATTTTCCCTAAATTTTTCTTATTAATTATAGCCATTTCAGTATAATTGAAAGCCATTATTTTTCATATTTAATAGGCTCTGAAATATATAAAAACTTTTAATTTAAGTGATTTTAAAACAATTTTCACATAACCTATATTATATATGCATAAACCAAACAGATTAATCTTTATTCAAGCTATAAAAGTTAATCAGCGACTAGAACAGTCCAAGCATTTCTCTTTTTTCTTTTGTTCTTTGATTTACATCAATGACAGACCTCAATAGGCTTTACTTTAAAATCACTATCTCTTAAAAACCTGATGAATATGACGTGGATCTGACACATATCCGATTTTCTCTCATTTAGGACTTTATAACTCATTATTATACTTTTTGTTTGCATAATCACTAAAGAAATAACACTACCAATGATGTCCAGATTTTACATGACGACTTGACTGACAACCACTCACTGACAGCAGGTGGCGCTTATGGAAAAGCTGAATTACAGCGGTTTCATGTAAACTCCCTGGACAAAGCAGTATTGAGATTAAGAAAACTTATTTAGGTATTACATGGAGCAAAGAGGAAAACAAAATGGCATCGAATCGTTTCTGAAGACAGCCAGAACCTTCAGAGGTACATTCATATAATTGATTAATTCATGTATTCATTTGTATAATTCCCGAAGCACTCTTAAAACCTCCCAGCTTTTCCGACGTTTTCACTCAGAACGAAACTACTCTGCGTGCTGTGTGCATGTGAGACCGTTACTAAAAACTGCTTTATGCTGGACAGTATTTAACGTGAGTTGTTCAAATCGCAGTAATCTAATACGATTTTAATGATAATTCAAATATGAAATGGTAATACTAACCGTGGGGAATTTTATCATGATTTATTGTCAAACCAGTAATCGTTACATCCCTAAAGACATGGAGTATTCCTATTTTAGTCACATTATCGAAGTGTAGTATAGACATGTATAATAATCAAATTTCGGATCTCAATGTACGTAGTCACTGATAATAATAAGAAATGTTTTTTGTGCATCAAGTCAGCATATTAGGAAAAGTAATTAATACTTATATAAGGATTATAAATAAATAGGATTATATATAAAGGATTATATATAAAAAACATATTTTAAATTAAATTTTAAAATATATTCAAAAATGGATTACTTAAATTTGAATAATAGCTCATGATATTACTGCTTTTTAAATGTAGCCTTGGTTAGCATAATTCTTTCAAAAACATTTTAAAAATCTTACTGATCACCAACTTTGAATGGTATATACATTATTACCAATATTATATATCGTAAATATATATTAGCAACAGACTATGTTCCAGATGTTGCAGATTTGTAACACCATTGTACTTGGTTTAAGCATGCAACTCTGACTTTGCATTCAATATTTTGCAACTTAAATATGCTTAAATATGACTTCTTTTCCTGTAGTTATAGATTCAGCAACGGCAGCATAGAAATCTGGTGCAAAAATACTGTGCATTGATTGAGTTGATAATAAAAGTATTAGTATTGTAAAATGAATATTGGGTTAGAAACCATATATCGGTTGAATCAGTTGAACAATTAATGCAGCAAGTTGTGACGTTGCTTGGCAGCTGCAATAAGCTAATATCTTTACAACAGACACCCCTTGTTCGTTACAGTAGACCAGTTGACACATTTCTACTGTTGCATGGCACACATTTCCACCCACTTAATGTTTTTTTAAATCAGTATAAAAATGGTAAATTGATGTCGTGCAGGATCTAGTTGTAAATTACTGTTGAATAAAAAAAATAAAAAAAAATTAATGAACATCTCTTCCCTTGGTGAAATGTGTCTTTTGTAATTCTGCAGATAAATCGAACATGATCTCAGCCCGTGATTCACTCTAAATTATTAGTCACATTTTTCATTTTCTATCTTGGTGTACTGAATGACTACTCTCTCTCAGCCTCAAAACATTACTGCAAATAAATCATCCCTGCATCTGAGTCAAATTGTGTGTTGTGCAATGATGATCTGATGTGTTTGGGTTCACACCTGTGTGTCTTCTCCTCTCATCACATCATTACAGTCACATGTGACATGCTGTTTCTCATAACATCTAATCATTTACTCTACTGTAGCATTTTACTTTAGGGCTTTAAACTGAAATGAGCAGTGAAGACTGGAGTGAAGTCAGCATATGGGTTGTTGGGGTTATATGAATGTATAAGGTAAAGTGTATGTGTTGGGTACTGTAACAGTGATAAATGAGCTGTTAATTGAGCTCCCAAATGAGCTGTGGAAGAATGGGTGGTTAAATGTCTCTGTGTTGTGTTGCTTCACTCCACACCCATGCTAAAGTTTATGCTCAACTTTCATACAAAAAGTTCTAGCTTCACTTTATTGTAATGTTCACATAATGGCACATATTTTGGTTGTTACGAGGATGGACAGCATGTAAATGTAAATAATTTAGGAATTTAGGACACAAACACACACACACACACACACACACACATAAGTATTGTCATAATATCCTGTGCAATGTTTGTTTACACTGTGAATGAGTGTGAATTTAAAATAGATACATGTTTTAATGGTGATGCTCACATAGGACAAATTCCAGCTTTGAGTTTTCTGAATTTGTACATATCTTTTTAATGGCTTGAGCTGAACTCTGGCAATGATAAATGTGCCATTTATGTCATTTTAAGTGCTGCTTGACATTTCATGGCTGGAAGGTTTCTGTTAATGAAACAAGTGTGGCTTGGAAAGAACAGATATTGGGATATTGGCTTGTGGAAATTCAGCATCTTGGAACAGCGAACATGTTCCCACCCCCTAAAACAAGACGGTTAGGAATGCATTGGTGTTAGTGGTAATACATGATGTCATAATATTTATCAACCACCTCAGCACTTCATACATTTTTCACATATTTTTTGTTGCATAGGTTTGTTTTTGTAATGTTTATCTTTTTAAAAGCTCATCTCATTCAAGCAAAATCCCAAGCTAAACATGCTGTGCAAATAATAATGTGTCCATTATTATTTTGCTAGTGGTTTTCAAATATTTTTCATTCAAACCCATTCAAAGGAGAAAGTTATCAGCAGAGGAAGGCAATTTTAGTTTAGTCCTGATGTGTTCAAGCTTTGTTTTAAGCAATCTGACGGTTTGTCAGACATTTTCAACAGATCCATTTCTTAGAGCCTTGTTTCTCTAGAGCCGTTCTCAGGTTGTCCTGCTTCATTAGGGCCCTGTTTCTGAGCAGACCGGCCTAAAACAGAGGTTGTTCCACTCAGAACTCGCTGTGTGGTACATTGCTTAGTGTCTCTTGAGAGGCTTGTTTTGGGAAAGTGCATTTGTTGCAGGCCATTATAGATTAAAATGCAGCTGATGGTCTATAATATTGTCTCGGCTCTAGACTTTTTTTTGTTTTTTTGCCCCAGAAATAATTGCGATAAGACATATCTTTGTAATTTTAACACCATTTTATGAATATATAATCATAATATAACAGCATAATAATGCAAGAAGGCCTACTCACTTTCGATTTTTTGCGGCCCTTCTGTTCTTGTAAATTAAGGGTAAACACTTTTGCTGAAAAACACAATCATTACTAATCAGTCTGATGTCCGTATGCACAAAGGCACAGATCCCTAAACAATCTGCAGAATAAACTTTTCTGTAGAAGCATTTTTTATATTTGAACTAGCACCTCATGACTACACCACGTTATCTATTAGAAGCTGCAAAAGACACAGGTGCAAGTGGAATGCAAAAAACATGGTGACATTAATTTTTATGTAAATATAATGGCCGATATATTGCATAACCAAAAATGATTGAGGTCATGTATATCATGTCGATATATTGATTATTGTGACAGGACTGCTCAGCTCCACTTGGCAGAAGAGCAAACAGTATGACGTAATTCTGACATAATTTATTGGCATCCCTTTGAGAATGTTGCGCAATTTCTGCTCTGCTCTTAAACCACTAGTGTAATTTAATAATTATATGAGTGCATAATAAGCTATTATGATGTGCCCTGGCTTGACTTCCTTAGTAATTAATGTGCTTACAGATCACAAATAGCTCAGATGAGTACATAAAACTCTTCACTGCAAACAAGATTTGTTATATATTTTTTTAAGATGTATTTCTGGATGTTTTTGCCTTTTTTCTGAAAGAACAGTAACGACAGGAAGCAACGTAGGAAATAGACAGGGTGGGATTGGGAAAGTTCAACAACCTAGGATTTGAACTCGGATGCCTGTAGCACAATGGCGATATACAGTATGTTGGCACAGTGCCCACAAGGCTTTTTCTTGCCCCATGGACCCTTTTCACATTTCCAGGTTCTTAGAAGCAGAAATAATCATAGCTGGGTAAACTTCAGTAGAGGTGAACAGTAACTACAACAAACATAATTTTTGTGTTCCCATTTGCTGTAAATTAAATAAATAAATAAATATGTATGTATGTGTGTAGTGGTCGACCGATATGATGCAAAGGCCGATTTATCAGCTGATATTTGGTATCTTTCATACGGAGCCCTGCACATGACATGCAAGAAAAAATAAATAAACTGTGCACACAATTTACTAATTCGTTCCCTCAATTTACTAAAACGTGCACACGATTACTATTGCGTTCCCTCGATTTACTATTGCGTTCCCTTGATTTACTATTGTGTTCCCTCAATTTACTATTGCGTTCCCTTGATATACTATTGTGTTCCCTTGACTTGCTAAATCGTGTGCACGATTTAGCAAATCGAGGGAACGAATTAGTAAATCATGTGCACAATTTATAAATAGAGTTAACTAAATAGTTAATAGAGGGAACGCAACAGTAATTGTGTGCATGTTTTAGTACATTGAGGGAATGAATTAGTAAATCGTGCACACGATTTAGCCTACTATTTTTTCCTGCATGTCATGTGCGGGGCTCCGTACTTTCAAATATCGGCATCGGCCGATAAGTTTTTCTGTTTGGCCGATGCGTTCAAGTTCAGTCTGTGTAGAAGCACTTGACTGGTCTACAGAAAGCCAAGTCCTAATCCCTGATGAACAACTCTGGTTTGATTTTAAAAGCAGATCTTGAGCCAAAAACTCATCACCAAACACAGATGATTTTACATACACTATAAGGACAAAAGTATTGGGACACCCCTTCTTTAAAACTGTGGCAACAAAGATGGAAACATAATTCATGTTTTTAACAATTGTATTTCCATCTCTGCTGCAATAGCTTTGAAAGTGTCTAAAATAACTGTACCCATATGTACAAGTCATTAGTGTGTGGTGATGAGTTTTTGGCTCAAGGTCTGCTTTTAAAGTCACACCAGAGGTGTTCGTCTGGGTTTAGGCTTTCTGCAGACCAGTCAAGCTCTTCCACACTGACTGAATGAATCAATCATTTCTTTTCAGATCATGAACCTTGCCTTATACACAGAGGCATTGTCATGTTAGAATAGTCCAAACTGTTGCTATAAAATTAGAAGCACACAATTCCCTAGAACATCATTACGCTTAAACATTAAGATTTGTACTCATGGAAATAACTAGTAAGTAGTCAAACTTGTTAATTAGATGGGAGTGTCCCAATACCTTTGGCAATATAGTGTGGAATATGTCTTAAATTAAACAGTCAAAACCAAAATCACAGTTTTTTTGTGATGGTATGGTAATACAGGTTTACCAAGACTGTGATGGTGGCTCATGTTGTGCATCACGTGCATGTTTGTGCTAAATTTACAATGTTTCTATATTTTCCTACCATGCAAAGAAACTTCTGTTGGTCTGTTTCATCAAAGATTACAGCTTGAGTTTACCACTCGTCTAAACTAACGTGTGGAAGGTTTTTAAAAAATCTACTTTATGGTTTATTAGGTTGAGGGAGGAAGAGAAGGTCCGTGAGAGCTGTTAAACAGAGGTGATTATATCAGAGAAGACAGATCTCATAAAAAAAAGAAAAAAGAAAAAAAAGGAGCCACTATTTTTCCTCACAGTAGTGCTCATTAATCATATCTCCACATGACTTGAGATTAAGAGAGAGAGAGAAACTATATAAAGGCAAACTACTTTACCTGATAAATCCATGTTATTTTTCTTCTTCTGGAATCCACAGTTACTCAAGGCCATTGATGCCTAAACAGCATGCTCCTCATCTGTTAATTGCTATAATTTTTTGTGTGTGACTGTGATATATTAATTTTGTCTATTACTATTGTCCTCCTCGTTCATGTTCTCTGCTTTTCTTGCTCTGTTTTTCTATTTTCTGTTATTGCTTTGGCAATAGGAAGAAATTTTGTTATGCCAATAAAGCACTTGAGAGAGAAAGAGAGAGAGAGAGAGAGAGAGAGAGAGAGAGAGAGAGAGAGAGAGAGAAAGCGAATGTCCGTCTCGACTGCATTAGCCCATTTCAATGCGCCTCATTGATTCTGCTGAACATGAGGAGCAGATGAAGGTCGTCTATTTACGCCCACACTAGTTTTTATACTATAACTTTTTGCTGGTTGTTTTCTTGTTCCTTTAAGAAATGCTCATGATGTAGGCATAAATATTTTATTTTATTATTGCAGCCTCTCATTTTAGACGTTATTATTATATATGTATTTGTAGGATTATTTGATGTGTATTGACTCATGTTTTGACTCATGAGTGAGTCAGACTGTGAATTCAAACAGCAAATCAATAAAACACAGCCCGAGACTCACTGAATCACTTCCAGAATCAACATAAACAAGCTCTCCAACACTTTTATTTAGACATTGATCAATCATTCCTCCCCACAGAGAACTCAAACCAAAGCCACTGTCTGGAAAATAGCTGCTTTGACGTGATGGATCCACGTGGCGTCTGGCTGATACATTGCTTTTTTTGTCCATTGAGAAAAACTAAGGTTGTGATGAGTGTTTTAGTATGTGTCAGCTAATACAACGTGCACATTAAAAGCAAGTCATGCATGGCATCAAAATTAGAATGATAATTAGTTGGTGATATAAAGAACAATACTTAGTGCACTTGCAGCGCTTAGTTGATAAAGTTTGCAATGTCTTGTGCATGACACATTTGTTTAAACACACAGCAATCAGAGAAGTTAGAAGTTAAAAGAAGTTAAACTTTTAAAAAAGTAAAAATTGAGACCTTGCAGGTTGCTGCTCACTTTTTTTGCTTACTTTTTTGACCCTGCAAAATGCTAAAAAATATATGTTTTGTGAAGACAAGTAATTATAAAGTCCAATAGGTATCACTTTACAATAAGATCTCATTAGTTGTTGGTGCCAATAAGCCTCATGGTTAGTGCGTCGACACATAGCACAACTGTGCTCATGGCGACCCGAGTTCGAATCCCGTCTCGAGGTCCTTTGCTGATCCTGCTTCTTTCAATACTCCCAGTGCTTTCCTGTCGTATCTCAATGATAAAAAGGCATGAAAGCCCTTAAAAAAAAAAAAAAGATCTCATTAGTTAACCTTAGATAAAATGCACCTTTTATGCAATTTCCAATATTGCCTTTCATGCAGTGTGTAGCTGAATGTGAATGTAAACAATCAGCAAAGTTGTAAAGCCGAAAGTGCACGATAAATAAAGTTATTGTCTCCCGAAATAAAGAATCGACTCTACAGCCTAAACGAGTCGTTAGTAATTCAAATCCCACTTCCGTGATGGCTAAACGTCTGGGGATAACACATTTGCATAATTCCTGCCTCTGTTCTACGTTGGTTGGCAGCAAACAACTTGACCCCACCCACAAACATGTAATTTTACTGATGACTGCTTCTCTAATCTCGGGGTGTTACATTTTTTTTTTTTTAAATCTATCATTTCCGACACACTGTACATAGTAGACCAATCACAACAGACTAGGCCATCTGACCAATCAGATCAGAGTAGGGTCACGTGAAGGAGGGGTTTAGAGAGACTGAATCTTTGAACTGCTTCGAACGGATCGTTTGAGAATCGCTGGAAAATGAGGTGATATTAAATACATATTTTGAGAATAAAAGTGCATAAAAGTGTTTTTTGACCTTGCATGCATGTAATCCTATTGTAGGAAACTCCCAAAACAATATTGGGAACTGTAAAAATAGCATAACAGTGGCACTTTAATGCAGTAACATTAACAATGAGCAATAGCTACATTTGCTTCAGAAGTTATTAATCATTTTTAAAAAATACAACACTTAGTTCACGTTAGCTCACAGTTGCAACTTTTGATTTTAAAGTGTTATTAAATATTGGAATTACCTAAGATTAATGAATGTGTAGAAGAATTTTTAATGGCAGTTTGTTGACTAATGAATTACTGTAACTATTGTTAACTAATGAAGCCCTAATGTAGTTACTGAACAAAGTGTTACTGAAAAATAAAGAATCAAAACATTTTCAAACAACATCAAGGGCATTTTGTATTCAAGATTAAAATGTAAAAAAGTTTGAAAACAAATAGCATATTAAGCCTAAATATTTAAGTATAAGAATTAGAAGCACGAAACATGGATTTGAAGAAAAA
The DNA here is from genome assembly GCF_963082965.1 of Carassius carassius. Lineage (NCBI taxonomy): Eukaryota > Metazoa > Chordata > Actinopteri > Cypriniformes > Cyprinidae > Carassius > Carassius carassius. The sequence continues at coordinate 17,180,441 of NC_081774.1, read as the reverse complement.
TTTGGAGAAAAAAAAAAACTGGTTTTCCTTTGCTGTAAACAAAACTATTTCTCACGAGACATGCGTATTCCCACCAGAATTTATGCTATGGCTATGTCCTATACGTCATCCGCTGGTCGCGACTTTCATGTGAACGTGGGTACAGTTGTTCCGCTGTAACAGTTAGCGGAAGTTAGAGATTTTTGGGTGAACTATCCCTTTAAATGCAGCATTTGGAATATGGGGAATATTTTGAAATCTATAAAATATTACAAAACAGAGGAGATAACCACATACACTATAGGGCCGCATGATTCATTGAAATTAAATCGCGATTAGGCAGAAGCAGTGATTGTCATGCGTATCTTTCAGTGAAGCACGGTTCTGTGAACAGTAGTAAATCTCCATCCAATGGCCAGAGGGCACTCTCGCAGAAGACACCCAGGAAATGCCTATAGTGGTTGCTGAATAAACAGATTTAATTGATTTCATTAATTCAGTTTGACGCTATAAACACACAACTACGACAATATATGGTTTATCTGAGTTTGACTTATAATTTTTATTATAATAAAGTATATAATAATGCAATGCTAATCGACATAGCCATTACCACTCCTTAGAATACTATGAAATATGTTGCGTGCCTTATTCTGTGTAAGAAGCCACGTCATCTCACAGAAGGATTTATTTCAAACACTTGACTGACGTTTGTGAGTGAGTTTGGAGTAAAAGCATGCTATTAAATGTGGTATTTTCACGTGCTTTCAGATGGAGTGGCATTTACTACACAGAGGCGTAGTTCACTGGCAAGTTAGGCAAACAGCTTTCATAATCACAGAACGATTTCTTCGATTTCATAATCGCGTGATTAAATCGTCTGCGATTATGAATGCAGTTTTGTGTATCTTGTCAGTGAACTACTACTGCGTAGTAAACGCTGCTCCATCTGAAAGCACATGATGGAGATTTACTACTAATCACAGAACCGGCTTTACTGACGAGATGCGCATATTAATCACATTGGATTAATCGTGCAGCCCTAATACACTACCAGCCGAAAGTGTTTGAATGGTTGGATTTTTTTCAAATGTTTTTTTTAAAGAATTATGTTCTGCTCACCGAGCCTGCATTTATTTGATCCAAAATACAATGCAAAAGCAGTAATATTGTGCAGTATAAAATAGATATGATTTAATTTATGATAATAATACTATATATGTTTTTATGTTATGATGTAATGATGATGCAAAAAATTCAGCTTTGATTTCGAATTTGAAATCACAGGAATAAATAACAATTTTACATATATTCAAATAGAAAACAGTCATTTTAAATAATAAAATTTTTTCAAAATTTTACTTTTTTTTTGCTGTACTTCGGATCAAATAAATGCAGGCTTGGTGAGCAGAAGAGATGTATTACTAACTTTTGACAGGTAGTGTAGATATTTTTTATAAATATTTCGGTCACCGTCTGTGGCGTTTGTTCTGCCATTCCTGTTTGATTTCAGCCCAGCTTGTTCTTGTTTGCCCTGATGTGTTTTGCAGTGCAGTGCTGGTTGGCAGCGAGGTGTAATGTGACTGTGTTCTGCTTATGAGCCTTTAGCAGGGGGGGAGGGGGAGGTCATATTTAGAGCGCTCCCATGTTTGTACCAGGACACTGAGGGTGAGGTTACAGGGTCATATTTGAACCACTCAGCTTTCCTACACTTGCTTACTTGCAAACATCCTGCTTATTTCTTGTTAAAGTTACTTTAGCTCTCTGCACAAGAGTTTTAGTCCGTGTGTCCCAGCAGTTGCTCAGTTTAACTTCACTGCAGACGCACACCTGTGAAATTGAGTCTTCCAGGACACCTGCAGCGTACAGCCATCTAGTGGCAGTCTTGAGAGGATAATCTTCACCTCATATTTAAACCACTGAAATCTGTCTCCTGTAGTGCGTTTCAATTAGTTCTCATTTCCTTTAATTCACCATATAGTGATGGTCTTAAATGACACACTTTTCCATTTTGACATTTAATCTTTCTGAGAGTTCATGTTTCTCTGGAAATCCTTGGCATGCCCTGGTTTTTCTTGTGTGTCACAGTAAGGGCTCTCTGCATTAAAGGAAGAGTGATGGAAACAGCAAAAGAAAGAGACTGTATAGTGTGATTCAACTCATGTGCACTTCCATATCTAAGTATTAGTAGAGAGGGAACATTTTAATGAAAACTTTCTTAGTCTGCCCCCTACCGTTGCCCAAGAAGTGCTTTACATACTCTGGAGTTTAGCATTCTGTTAGTGGGAGAAAACTCGCTCAAAAAATCTGTTTATCATCAGTATTGTCTCTTAGAGCCAAAAGTACATTAATTTAGATTTTTATAGGTCTGGAAATTATGCAGAAACACATTTCGTTATGCTATCAAAGAATCATTAGAGGTCAAGGACTTTATGGTTCATACTGCCCCTAGTGGTGAGAGGTAACAAGTCAGAACAATAGAAACAATCACATAGCCTTTTAAAATGCATTTTTAATGATTGTTTTTCAAATTAAATGCTTAATATTTTAGCCTTTGTGTTGTTAAAAACAATCAAGCAGACCCTTTTTGTCTTCTGTTTTGTTGAGAGATGAAAGCTTAATGCTAAATAACTGTTTTGGCAGGTCAGTGACAAGTTGATTTGATATTTCACCTTATGTTAAGGTAAATGTTCATTTTATGGACAGAAAAAAAATCTAAATTTAAAGAAAAGAAAAATATATTTTTCTCAGTGATACTGATATGGATTTGATTCTATTAAAAAAAATTATGAAACAGAATCGCTAATGCTTGTGTGTGTGGATGTGTAGCACTTTTTCCTGTGATTATGTAGATAGATTGACATCTCTGTTAATGATGTACTGATGCAGTTCAACAAATGACCAGTTGGTGTCTCCGTTTAGCCTTTTAAACTTGACTTCTAATCCATATTCCAGTGTTTCAGAAGGTGTGTGAGGTTACAGACCCTGAACAATATGTAAGGTTCATGGCTTTGGCATCAGAAATGCGTTTATGGAGCTTTATTTACAGTAATTCAAACTTCTATCTACTAAAAATCTAAATCTGCATATTATCACTTTTTTTAAAATGAGAAATATTTGCTTTGTTTAAATTCATTAATTATGGAATCTAAAGCTTGTCTGTGAAATAATATTGCACATACAGGTAGTGAGTGAAGACCTTCTTCTGCACGAACTGTCATTTTTTCCTTCTGTCTGCTGCAGGCTCAGAGTGTCAGTGTTAATTCTGTCATCAGCACTTGAAGCACACTGAAAGAGCACCACACACAGCAGACCTGTAACATACCATCATCATGATCACCTCAGAGCTGCCAGTGCTACAGTGAGTCCTGCTTCACTTCCACACACACACTACAACTCAGAGTTCAACTAAAATCTAATTAGATGAAAACCTTCAACATAAAACACTTAAAATTAGTTGAAGTACTAGAATTAATAAAGCATTTTATATATATTCACTGGTGTTCAAAATTTTGGGATCAGTACGATTTTTAAAATCTTTTTTAAAGAAGTATCTCATGGTCATCAAGGCTTAATTTATTTGATCAAAAATTGCATTCAGAATAACAGTTGGTGTTGCTTACATATGTGTGTACTGTGATTATATGTACATTATAAATATACTGTACACATATACATGTATATTTAAGATATGTATATGTGATATATAATATATACCTAAAAATACATGTTAACTTTTCTTAAATACAAACATGTATGAATGTGGAATTGTGTATTTATGTAAACTAGAATTATAACTGAAAATATAAAAATGAAAGTTAATTTACACAATATTAATAAAAATATAATAAAATAGCAAAAAAAAATAAAAATATAAATACCACTGGTCTAAGTTAAACAACAATGTCATCTTTTATGTTAGATGACTGATCACAGTAAATTTCTGAAAAATTATAAACATTCTGTCTGTGTGACAAACAATTTCTTCAATAGTTAATAAATAGCTCTCTGAATAATAGAGTAAATGAAATAATCACAATGAACGTTTGAGAAGATATGGTAGGTATTATATGGATATGGTGACTTTTTAAGTATGAAACAGAAAACTAAACAACAAAATATGATTAGATATGGTTATGAGACATAAAAAATAATAAATACACTTAATATGTATTTGATACTATTTTAATGATTAGAATGAAGCTTGCAAGTATTTATTGTGCTTCATCAGATGTGGACACACTTTCATCGGATGACTCTGAATGTTTTTCCTCGCAGGGACTCGGGTGAGTCGGGTCAGGACACAGTGAGTCTCAGTTTGAGTATGAGTGAGCTAGACGACCCTGGAGATGGAAAGAGCAAGAAGAAGAGAGGCCGGCCTGGCAGACCACCTGTATGCCTCACACGAAAACTATTTCCTTGATTTACCACAAAAACAGATTATTCTTGATTTAACTTAGCATTTCTATTCCCCCTGACTCCAGGCACCCAACAAGAAGCCACGGAAGTCCCCTTTAGAAAAGTGCCCGATGGGAGTCCAGAGGGGGCGGAAGGCCAATGGAATGGCCCAGCAGAATGGCGAGGGCGATCCTGTCACACTGTTTGAAGTGGTCAAACAGGGAAAGAGCGCTATGCAGGTATCAAACACAGACCAAACCAGAAGAGAAAACTGATCACCTTATGCATCACAATGCAAATTTGCTGTAACTTTTTATAGGTACCTCATATCCAATATTATTTCACATGGGTGTTAATGCATTTTGGTGAGCTTTGATGATAATGAAAAATAAATTTGACCCCACAAAGAATGCAAATGCTATGGATTTAGTGAGATTAAACTCAAATTGGTCAAAAGTGACAGTGACGGCATTTATAATGTTTCAAAAGATTTCTATTTCAAATAAATGCTGTTCTTTTGAACTTTCTATTCATCAAATAATCTTGAAAAAAATATTGCATGGTTTTCACAATATTAAGCAACGCATCTTCAACTTTAATAATAATAATAATATTTTTTTCTTAAGGGATAAATTGTACTTTATTAAAACAGAAAACAGTTATTTAAATTGTAATACTATTCCATAATAATATTCCACAGCTTTGATGAACCTAAGAGAGTACTTTTAAAAAAACATCATACTGACCCCAAACCTTTGAACAGTAGTGTATAATTAACTCCCTGCACACATTATTTTTAAAGGGGTTATATGATGCTTTTTAAAAGATCATGATTTTGTGTATTTGGTCTGATGTCGACATGCTTTAATGTTCAAAAAACAGATTATTTTTTAAATACTGTACATTATTGTAGGTCCTCCATGCTCCGCCTCTCTCAAACTAGTCATTTTCGACAAAGTCCCTCCTTCTGACAAGAGCAGTCTGTTCTTGATTGGCCAACTGACCCAGTGCACTGTGATTGGCCGAACACCGCAAGAACTCGTCGGAAATGTAACACCCCTTAACATAATTGCGAGATTCATCTTTCAAAATAAATGTAAAGTTAATAATGTCCTTAGTTTTACCATCAGTTCAAGCCCGAAAGGTGAACAGAGTGGCGTGACAGACACAGTGATGAAGCTTGTATGTGTTTGCAGTACACAAACTACAGAATACAGCTGACTCCCTCTCTCTCACAGTGCACGCACACATACACGTCACAAAACTCACAGAGCATCTCTCTGACATGGCTGCTTCAACTATAACTGCAGATACTGAATCCATGCCTTCTTTCTTTCCATGAACCGCAAATATTTCCACATAGTGAAGTGGACATGTAGGGGTGTGTTTGAACGGGCTGTTTTAGGAGGCGTGGCAGAGTCTTAACTTTGATAAAGAATATCTCTTTGGATTTGAGACCTTTGCAACTTCATGCACCAAGAGTTTGTAACACTCCAAAGAGAAAGTAAACATTTTAATCGCATCATATGACCCCTTTAACAGCCCTAATTCTAAAATCTTAAATAGTGTGTCTTTTTAAATGAAGTGTTAAATGAAGAGTGAAATGTACATCTGGTGTCCAAATGTTTCAGATCAGGAGCAGATGATGAATATGTAACAGCTGGAGGTGTGCAGTTATTACATCCACCATGTCAGACTCACTTAATAACTCTCAAAGCCAGATTGTTCTGCTAAAGGAAAGAGTGTTGAGTAACTCGTCCACTGTGTTTATGTAAATAGTGACACAGTTGTCCATGACTCTTTCAGTCAGTTGTTGATGATTGGATAGAGTCATACAAGCAAGACAGAGATTTAGCACTTCTGGACCTCATTAACTTCTTCATCCAGTGCTCTGGCTGTAAAGGTACAAATACCTCATGCTCATTAATATAACTAATCACTAATAATAATAATGTTTTATTCATAATAGTAGTGATCACTGGCTGTCCTTCATTTCAGGCACCGTAAGGATCGAAATGTTTCGCAACATGCAGAATGCTGAAATTATTCGCAAAATGACAGAAGAGTTTGACGAGGTATCATTTCTAATGAGTTTACAGAGTCTTATGTAGGAAATTAACCTTTGATCTCTGGTCTGAGTGGGTCAATTTTTTTGTGTTTTAATGCAGGACAGTGGCGATTACCCCTTGACCATTTCTGGCCCGTTGTGGAAGAAGTTTCGCTACAACTTCTGTGAGTTCATCTGCGTCCTGATCCGTCAGTGCCAGTATAGCATCATCTACGATGAGTACATGATGGACACGGTCATCTCTCTGTTGACGGGCCTGTCAGACTCACAGGTTCGAGCCTTCAGACACACCAGCACTCTAGCAGGTAAACCTACATTTGTAATGAGAATTACATTATTACTCTGTTGTCTACAAAAAAGGTCTCCCTGTGGTTTTCTGCCACAATAGAATTTCTGTGGTTTCATGTTTAAAAGCAAAGAGTTGAAGATGGCCATCAATATTAGTATTGTATTTTTTTAGTATTGTATCATTTTAAATTATTGTTATTATTAAGTACTTGTTTTTTAATGTTACAGATCAGTAATATTAATACTACTGCTATATATTTTTTTAGTGGTTTAATTTTTATAGTTTTAGTGCTGTCAAACAATTAATCACGATCAATTGCATCCAAAAGTTTCTGTTTACATAATATGTGTAAACTGTGTATATTTATTATGTACATATAAATACACACACATTCATGTATATATTTAAGAAAAATATGTTACGTTTATTTATTAAATATATTTATTAATCTTAAAGTCGCGATTAATTGCATCCAAAATAAGTTTTTGTTTGCATAATATATATGTGTGTGTGTGCACTAATAAATATATTTAATATATAAACGTAACATATTTTTCTTACATACATGCATAAACAAAACCTTTTATTTTGGATGCGATTAATCGCGATTAATCATTTGACAGCACTACATTTAATTAAATACACATTTTAATAATAATAAAAGTAATAATAAAATTATTATAATTACTGAATACCTTTTTTATTTTTACAATTCAATAAATATTAATACTATAGTTTATCAATTTCTTAATGAAATAGGTTTCTTTAATTTGTGTAATTTAAACAAATAAAATATTTACTAACAATAATAAAAATGTACCAAATATATATAATTTTTAAAATCTTGGAGGATTTCATAAAAACAACGTGCATGTGGCCTGAGAGTGCAGTAGAGAGAGAGATGTTTTCAGATTCTGTTTAAAAATTACAAATAAGTTTGCACATCCCTGTCCTTTGTTGTTTTGCCCTCAGCCATGAAGCTCATGACAGCTCTAGTGAACGTAGCTCTGAATCTGAGCATTAACCAGGACAACACACAGAGACAGTATGAAGCCGAACGCAACAAAATGGTGGGAAAGAGAGCCAATGAGAAGCTTGAACTCCTACTTCAAAGAAGGAAAGAGGTATCAGTTCCTAAGCACTCTTATCGTACTCCATGTTAAATTCATTTGTAGAGGCCTACCGTATTTTCCGGACTATAAGTCGCACTTTTTTTCATAGTTTGACTGGTCCTGCGACTTATAGTCAGGTGCGACTTATTTATCTAAATTAATTTGACATGAACCAAGAGAAATGAACCAAGAGAAAACATTACCGTCTACAGCTGCAAGAGGGCGCTCTATACTGCTCAGTTCTCCTGTAGTCTACACTGAAAACAGAGCGCCCTCTCGCGGCTGTAGACGGTAATGTTTTCTCTTGGTTCTTGGTTCTAAATAAATGCTTATAGTCCAGTGCGACTTATATGTTTTTTTCCTCATCATGACGTATTTTTGGACTGATGCGACTTATACTCAGGTGTGACTTATAGTCCAAAAAATACGGTACATTTAATTCTTCACAAATCTGCAGATTTCCTCAGAAATTAAATGTGTTTCCTTCAGAAAGTCCTACACATATTTCACAGAATTCAGTGGCTTTGCAGAAAATTTGAAATACATTTGCAGCTTTTATCAGTCATTCAATTGCTGATCATTTACTTATATGAACAATCTTTCTCACCAGCTTCAAGAAAACCAAGATGAAATCGAAAACATGATGAACTCGATCTTCAAGGGAATCTTTGTTCATCGTTATAGGTGATCAGAGTTGTTTACCTTCACAATAATAGTGCAATAGTAGCTGTGGATATCTGGCCTCATCTTCTTTGTGACTGGCAGGGATGCAATAGCTGAAATCAGAGCGATCTGTATAGAGGAGATCGGTGTGTGGATGAAAATGTACAGCGATGCCTTCCTGAATGACAGCTACCTGAAGTACGTCGGCTGGACCTTGCATGATCGGGTACGCTGTCCGCACATAAACCGAGAGCATAATATTTCATTTTCAGTTTATTAATATCAGCATCCTCCATATCCAGCAAGGCGAAGTGCGCTTGAAGTGTTTGAAAGCCTTACAAAACCTCTACACAAACCGCGAACTGTTTCCAAAACTCGAGCTCTTCACAAACCGTTTCAAGGTAAGAACGCAGTTTAGGAGAGGTTATCGCAGTTCTCTGAATGTGTTCCCCATGTAGATGATGATCAAATCTCCTCACAGGATCGTATCGTGTCTATGACGCTGGATAAAGAGTATGATGTGGCTGTGGAGGCCATCAGACTGGTCACGCTGATCCTTCAGTGAGTGAAGCTCAGATGCTATCAGATGCTGAGTGTAACTACAGTCTGGATGCTCTCCTCCATCACATGTTCTTCATTTGTTCAGGGGTAGTGAGGACGCTTTGTCTAATGAGGACTGTGAGAATGTCTATCATCTGGTGTACTCCGCTCACAGGCCTGTGGCAGTGGCTGCTGGGGAGTTTCTACATCGAAAGTGAGCCAGCTAATAGCCTTTCTCTGTAAAATATAGGTTTTGAATATTTATCTCCGTGGCTTTTGTCTAATTTTATTTTGATTTAACTTTATTTAATTTTCATTAAAAATATATATAATTTAATAACTTAATTTTAATTAATTTAGTATTTTCTACTCTGTCATATGTAGGTTGTTTAGCAGACATGATCCTCAGGCGGAGGAAGCTCTGGCCAAACGCAGAGGCAGGAGCAGCCCAAACGGAAACCTTATCCGCATGCTGGTGCTCTTCTTTTTGGAGAGCGAGGTAATGCCTCAAGTGATGATCAGGCACTAGAGAATTATGAATGAGAATGGAGAATTATGATAAGTTAGCACAATATTTGTCTCCTGAGGTGGCATCAGAATCTAGCTAGTTTCATTATTGTTGGTCTGAATCTCTTGTGAGTGTATGTGTAAGTGTATGTGTGTTTGTGTTTCCAGCTGCATGAACATGCTGCCTATCTAGTGGACAGTTTGTGGGAGAGCTCTCAGGAGCTGCTGAAGGACTGGGAGTGCATGACCGAACTGCTGCTGGAGGAGCCAGTGCAGGGCGAGGAGGGTACGGACTCCCCCAGAGGGGTTTTTACTGCTGACCATAGCGGATCATAATAGATGGAATGGAGAATTTAAATGGAGCTGTAAAACAGGGCTAGAGGGACAGTGTCTTGCTGAGTTTAAGTCTTAACCAAACACACCCAAAGGAGCTAATCAAGGTGTTCGGAATTGCTTGCCAATTACGGGGAGATGGGTTAAATTAGGTACTAAAGGCCCTCCAGGACTAGAGTTGAAGAGCTGTGCTATAAAGCCTAGAAGAGGATGAAGCCTATGTAGTATGAAAACAAGCCATGCTGTGTTTTATGAACTGTATCTTTTTAATGAAGCAGTACATTTTTTGAATCCATAATTTGAAGTTTAAAGTCTGTTCAATGGTTTGGGGTCACTAAGATTATTATTTAGTTGTTTTCATTTTAAATAAATTTATACTGTTACTCATCAGTGATTCTTTATATTAATCAAAAGTGACAGTAAAGACATTGCAAATAAATATTATTATTGTTTTTATTTTTATATTTTTTTTACAAAATATTAAACCGCACAACTGTTTGCAACATTGATAATACAATGAAATGTATCTTGAGCACCAAATCGCATTAGAATGATTTCTGAAGGATCATGTGACTCTGAAGACTGGAGTAATGACCACTGAAAACTCAGCTTTGCATCACAGGAGTAAATTACATTTTATAATATATTGAAAAAGAAAACAGTTATTTGGAATTGAAATAGGTAACACTTTATTTCAAGGTGTCCTTGTTACACGTTACATGTACTTACTATTATAATAACAATAAATGATGCATAATTACATGCAAGTAACCCTAATCCTAACCCTAAATATATTGTAAGTACATGTAGTTAATTAATATTACTTCGTACTTAAATGTATAATTACACTGTAACAGGGACACTTTAAAATAAAGTGTAACCTTAAAATAATATTTTGCAGTAGTTCTATTTTTATTGTGTTTATGATTGAATTAATGCAGCATTGGTGACCATGAGAGACTTTCCAGAAGTAAAAAAAAACTTTTCAACCCCAGACTTTTGAATGTTGTATATGGAGTAAAAGGTGCCCCATCTCCCCTGTTATCTCCTCTATCTGTGAGCTATTTTTTAGTCAGAAAAGTGTCACACATCTACTCTTATCATGTCCTGTACGGCTACATGTATGCATCTGCAACACAAGCACATCTCTTTCTCTCTGGCTCTGTTTGTCTTCAGTGCTGTCAGACAGGCAGGAGAGTGCTCTGATTGAGCTGACCGTCTGTACCATTCGTCAGGCGGCTGAGGCCCATCCGCCTGTGGGGAGAGGGACTGGGAAGAGGGTAAGACCTTTACTTGACAAGCTACAGTATGTGGCCAAAAATATCTGCATCATTTTATTATAAAACAGTTTTTTTGTTCATCAGTACTTAGTTTAGTCTATCTTGTTGAGCAGGTCTTAACAGCGAAGGAAAGGAAGACGCAGATTGATGACAAAAACAAATTAACAGAGCACTTCATCATGGCTCTTCCCATGTTACTCTCAAAAGTAAGAAGAAATGTGTTCTGTTTTCAAGCTTGCATACATCAGAACCGGGTCAGTCTTAAGCTGATAAACCCGTTTCCCTCCCACAGTACCAGACAGATGCAGAGAAAGTAGCCAACCTCCTACAGATCCCGCAGTTCTTTGACCTGGACGTGTACAGTGCTGGGAGGATGGAGAAGGTAAGCAGTTTCTCCAGAGGGATCTCTATAAATGCTAAACGTTAGCTGATGGATGAATTTGAATATTCCAGCACTTGGACGCATTGCTCAAGCAGATCAAGTTTGTGGTGGAGAAGCACACGGACACGGAGGTGCTGGAGGCCTGCAGTAAGACCTACAGCATCCTGTGCAGCGAGGACTTTACCATCATGAACCGCGTGGACATCGGCCGCAGTCAGCTCATCGATGAACTAGCCGACCGCTTCAACCACTCGGTGGAGGAGCTGCTGCAGGCGGTGAGGGCTCTGTGGAGGTGACGGACAGATTTAGAGGGATTGTTTGTTACAGGATCACATTCATTGCAAAAGATATTCAGAAAGCACCTTAACAATGAGCAGACAGCTTTTTAAAAACGGATACTTTGCCATATAAGCCTTTATGCTGGTTTTCTTTTTTTTTGTAACATTGAGTTTCTTTTCCAAACTTTATTGTGACCACAGCTGTTAATAAGGTCCAAAAAAAAAAAAATTATTAGTCCATATGAACCACTTGTATTTCAAATATTGTCAATAAAAATACTTTTTTTGTATATATTTTTTTTATTATTATTTTATTTATTTATTTATTTTTTTTAAATTAGTGAGTTGAATTTAGAAATCAGTGAGTGAAATGTTTTTTGAGCTGTTTTTTTTTTATCATCTGATTGATCCAATTTACAGATTGGACTAAAAGATTCTTTCACAAATTAAATATCTGGAATAATCTGGATTTCTTGTCTGGCTTCAGAATACTGATATATACATATAGTTTATATATATATATAAACTAAGGACTCCGTAGAAAAGTTTAGAGTAAAAAAAAACTTTTTTTAAAGAATGTTTAAAAAAATACAGTAAAAATAAAAATTATATTTAATAATAAATATTATATGTAATAATAAATAAATTAATCTAACATATTTTAAATGTGTATATAAATACATAAATACATTGCATACATGCATGTAAAAATATAAATATTTTCCAATTAATATTGTACCTACATTCATAATAATTTTTCTTAATCATGAAAATACATATTTGGATATACAAATATCATATTTGGGGGTCTGTGACATAAAAGATTGAAAACATCTGATATACACCTTTATTTTCTTTGGTTTTTAGTTGAACTATCCCTTTTCTGAGCTTTATTCATTGTTCCCTCTACTCTGAGGCTGTTATTAGCTGAGGTAGAGATTGCCAATAGTTATGTATGATTCATAGAATTGTGCAGCCGTCGCTGAATGAACATTTCTGAATGTCTGCCTCATTAACAGGGGGAAGAGGCGGATGATGACGACATCTACAACGTTCTCTCCACTCTCAAGAAACTCACAGCCTTTCACAAGTACGCTGCTGTCTTGTTAAATCACTGCAAATGCAAGTTATTCCCGAGCACTTGGAGTCATTGAATGCTAATGAACAAGCAATGTGTCTGTCTCTCTTCTCATCTTCTCCATCAGTGCTCATGACTTGACCAGATGGGATTTGTTTGGGAACTGCTACAGGTTGCTAAGGACAGGTATAGAGCAGGGCTCTATGCCAGAGCAGGTGCGTCTGTTTCAGATATGAGACGCCTGTCAAGAACATGTCCTGGTCACACTTCAAACCAAAAATTAAAGGAATGAAATTAGAAATTATATTAAGAAAAAGACATGAAAGGAATTTGTTATTTATATTCCATCATTTTCATATTGAAGATGTTTTCAGGTGAAATGGCAGCGTTGTTTTCATGTAGATACTAAGATAAAAGTTTGATTGTGTTTTGTAGATAGCAGTACAGGCTCTTCAGTGTTCTCATTACTCCATACTGTGGCAACTTGTGAAGATCACAGAAGGAGCTCCATCCAAGGTATGTTAAGTTAGGCAATGCAATCTGAAAAACACTGCACAGTTTCATTATCAGCTGTTCATCGACCCACTCACAATAAATTTGTGATCTCATCATAGATTGAATGTGACTAGGCTGAACAACAAGCATGTTCATTAACCGATTAATGCAACTTTCAACCAAAAAGCATAAATATTGTCTTTAATTTCAGGATGATCTCCTAGCACTTCGCAGGGTTGTCAAGTCTTTTCTAGCTGTGTGCCAGCAGTGTTTATCAAACATCAACACACCGGTTAAAGAGCAGGTGAGCTCCTTCATTTGTCCTTTCTTTCAGGAAAGATGTGCCTATGGAGCAGTCATTCATGCTACTGTTGTTTCACTTCCCCATCCCTTCCTCCAGGCGTTCATGCTGCTCTGCGATCTGCTGATGATCTTCAGTCACCAGCTCACCACAGGCTCCAGGGAGGGTCTGCAACCTCTGGTCTTCAACCCAGACAGCAGCCTACAGAATGAGCTGCTCAACTTCATCCTAGACCATGTGTTTATAGACCAGGATGATGAGAATCAGAGTATAGGTGAGCCTAGAGATGATATTAATGACATAAAATGTATGTTTAAGTTATGTTTATATTGTATTTACTGTCATTAACAGTTATAAATAAAATTCTGTCTATGCTTAAATAATGATTTCTATTTGAAGACATTTGCAAATTTGTGCATACACATAGTGAATGTTAAATCACTGTTTTGACATGTTGAAGTTAGTGTTTTCATGTTTGTTACCCAGAGGGTGATGAGGAGGATGAAGCTAACAAGATTGAGGCCTTACACAAGAGGAGAAACCTTCTAGCTGCCTTCAGCAAGCTCATCATTTATGACATAGTAGACATGCCAGCCGCTGCAGACATCTTCAAACACTACATGAGGGTAAAATAACCAGTTATCACCTAAACTAATCTACAGAGAATGGCTGCCTCCAAACTGCATTTGAAATCAGGCAATGTGATTTAAGCACTTTTTTAAGCAATTTTCCGGACTATAAGTAGCACTTTTTTTCATAGTTTGGCTGGTCCTGCCACTTATAGTCAGGTGCGACTTATCAAAATTAATTTGACATGAACCAAGAGAAATGAACTAAGATAAAACATTACCGTCTACAGCTGCCAGAGGGCGCTCTATGCTGCTCAGTGCTCCTGTAGTCTACACTAAGCAGCATAGAGCGCCCTCTGGTGGCTGTAGACGGTAATGTTTTCTCTTGGTTCTTGGGTCTAAATAAATGCGACTTATAGTCCAAAGTGACTTATATATGTTTTTTTCCTCATCATGACGTATTTTTGGACTGATGCGACTTATACTCAGGTGCGACTTATAGTCCGAAAAATACAGTATATATTACCAGAAACTGGCATTTTTAAATGCTTCTAGCAAACGTTACTGCAGTAACCTCATAGTGAGTATTATGAGGCACCCAAACATGCCTCATCTTGCTCACTCAATGCCGGTGGATATATATAGTATTCTGTGCTGCTATCTCCAAAACTCATTCTAGGTTGGTTCTTAAATTTGTTTTTGTCACACTGATGAACTTATTGTAAACTGTGTGTAGTACTACAACGATTATGGAGACATTATCAAGGAGACTCTAAGTAAGACCAGACAGACGGACAAGATACTGTGTGCCAAGACGCTCATCTTGAGCTTACAGCAGGTGAGATGACACATGATATCTGCATTATCATTTCAGATCTAGATAATTCTACTAATCCTGGTATTTTTCTGTCCTTCAGCTCTTTAATGAGCTGATCCAGGATCAGGGGCCTAACTTGGACAGGACCTCATCTCATGTGAGTGGCATTAAGGAATTGGCCCGACGCTTTGCCCTCACCTTTGGCTTGGACCAGATCAAGACCAGAGAGGCTGTGGCCACACTGCACAAGTAACTTCTCTTTCATATTTGAATTATTACCCATGAAGCACCATTGGACAGCATCTTCATTCTACCTTCACAAATATTTTTTGCTGTATTCAGAGATGGTATTGAGTTTGCCTTCAAGTATCAGAATCCTAAAGGACCAGAGTATCCCCCTCCAAATCTGGCCTTCCTGGAGGTTCTCTGTGAATTCTCCTCGAAGCTTCTTCGCCAAGACAAGAAAACAGTGTAAGTTAGTCTGAGGTGGACTGTTTTATTTAGCAAAGGTTGGTCTAATGTGTTTTTTGGGGGGAGGGGGGGGGGGCTCATGGGCTTGAACTTTTGACTTGATTTAGTGAAAAGAGATTCTGACTATACACTAAAACATCATGTATTCCTTCACTGTGCAAAATTGTATTTTCTTTGGATGGATCGTTTGTATATAATATAATATAAAAATGTATATAAAAAAATGAGTGCATATATATATACACAGCCATTTAAAAGTTTGGGATCAGGAAAATGTTTTTTTTTTTTTTTTTTTTTAAATGGAGACTATTATGCGCATTAAGTCTATATTTCTTTAATGAAAATACAGGAAAACAAATGATAATAGTGTGAAATGTTATTGCAATTTCTAAAATTGGTTTCCTGTTTTAATATACTTTAAAGTATAATATATTGCTGCGTAAATTCTCCAAGACTGAATACTCCAGTCTTCACTCTTCAGTGTCACATGATCCTTCAGAAATCATTCTAAAATGCTGATTTATTGTCAGTGTTGAAACTGTTGTGCTGCTTAATATTTTTTTGAACCTGTGATACTTTTTTCTTTGATTCTTTGATAAGAATTTAAAAAAGAACAACATTTATTCAAAATAGTAATCTTTTCTAACAATACTATCACTTTTTATCCATTTAACACATCCTTGCTGAATAAAATAACTAATTTCTTTTTTTTTTTAAAAAGAAACAGAAAGGAAACAATTTACAGACCCCAAACTTTTGAATAGTAGTGTATATTGTAACTTATTTTGTAACTCAAATGTAATTTATATTTTGAATAAACACTTCTTTTTCATTTTGTATTTATCAAAAAATCCTGAAAAAAGGATTGTGACACTGAAGACTGGAGTAAGGATGCTGAAAATCCTGCTTTGCTTCACAGGAATACAATATATTTTAAAGTATAATAAAATAGAAAACTGTATTATAAATTGTAATATAATAATAATTCACAAAATTAGTTTTATTTTTTTTTTATTTTTCATCAAATAAATACAGTCTTGATGAGCATATGAAACATATCTTTAAAAAAAACATTTTACTGATGTCTAAAATTTGAAAGGCAGTGTATATATTTGAATTATTAAGAATTATATAAATATTAAATCTATAGTTAAATAAAACTAATCCGTTTGTATTTGTGTGCTCTCTCAGGCACTCGTATCTGGAAAAGTTCATGACTGAGCAGATGATGGAGAGGCGGGAAGACATCTGGCTGCCGCTCATCTCCTACAGGAACTCTCTGCTGACGGGTGGAGATGAAGATCGCATGTCCATCACCAGCGGCAGCAGCAGCAGCAAAGCTGGATCTGTACGGAGCAAGAAGGGCCGTCCACCCATGCACAAGAAACGCATCGAGGGTGAGGATGCCAGTAGATGTAATCATACTGATATGAGACGGGAGGCCCGTGGGTTGCTTCAGTTGACCGAGATGCCTAAAAGTAAGCAGTCATGGGCTGTTTTGTGTGTGGTGTCGTGCTTCTGCAGAAGAGAGTGTGGAGAGCTCATGGATGATGAGGAATGACACCCTACAGACTCCCAGAGCCCTGCAGACTCCCCAGCTCACCTCCACCGTGCTCCGAGAAAACCCTCGGCAAGCTGCTGAGCACCTCCCTGAGCAGAACTCTGAGCCCGGCTCTGAATCCGACTATGTTCATAAGTAAGTGAACCCTTATGCATTACGTCCATTTGAAACAATGAACAATCTTTAATGGTTTTGTTTTTAGTTAACAGTAAGAACACTGTAGTATGTTGATTGAACGGCGGGTTTTTTCTCTCGGTCAGTCCTCAGATGCAGATGTCCTGGCTCGGCCAGCAGAAGATGGAGGAGGTGAACAGGAAAGAACGCACAGCCGTGAACTACATGAAGGCCCGTAGCGGAGGCGTACGACAGACTGTGTATGTGGAGAAAGAAATGTGGGATGTTTGACACGAGGAACAAGCTGTAGTTAAATGTTACTTTGGTGTCTTTAATCTAGACGTGGTCTTATGGAGGACGACGCAGAACCCATCTTTGAGGATGTCATGATGTCGTCACGAGGTCAGCTGGAAGACATGAGTGAGGAATTCGAGGACACCATGGTCATCGATCTGGTAAACAGATGATCCTAGTGCTTATGTTATTAAATATACTGTAGATAGAAATTCCAAATCACATGATGTTAAATCCTCTGCAGCCTCCATCCAGGAACAGACGGGAGAGAGCAGAGCTAAGACCGGACTTCTTTGACTCTGCAGCCATGATTGAGGATGAGTCGGTAAGAATGAATCGCCAAGGCTTTAACTTATTATATAAATATAGAATAACACTGCCCTGTATTGCCCAAAAATAGTGGCTGTTTTGCTCTAGAACATCACACTTTCTCATTATATATATATATATATTTTTTTTTTTTTATTACTATTAAATATAATTATTATTGTGTAGTCATATCTAATTATTATCACAAAAAATGTGCAGCACTACAAGCACATCAAACTTGGGAGTTTTAAAGAAAGGTTTAATTTTAATCATAAAAGTCACAATTAGATATTTCCCCGAAGCATGAAGCCCTAATTATCAACGAATGTTATCTTTCCCCCAGGGTTTCACAATGCCCATGTTCTGAGGTGCCACAAGAGTTTGAAGTGATTAAAGGGCTGAAGAGACATTCATATAAGAGTGAAAGCACTGGTGTCCAGGTTCAGTCATTCTGAAGCAACCTCTCCACAAACCCTCAAACATCCTCTTTTATCAAACGCTTTTATTCATCCAGAGATTATTTGAACAGATGCAGTCCAGTCAGGTCACACATGGTGAGTTTTTCCGTCGAACAAATTCTTTGTCAGCTCATTAGAATCGCACATTGTGGTACAGATTTAACATGTAAGAATGTACGGTCCTCCCATATGTTCAAGATGTACATATTTGTGTTTATCCATCCTTCTATGTGTATGCCCTGTACAGTTAGATTATGAAGTCGCTTTTAATATCAGGTTAACTAACAGATTCTTCCTGCCAAAACAAGCAGTCATCCATGTTGGTCAATCTTCAATCAAGCTAAACCTCAGTAGTCATAATCATTGTAAATGATGCAGGAAGGTGGGAAACGTTTGGTCAGTGTTACACAGAAAGCCAAAAATCTCTGTGACAGTTGTCCTGATGGTGCATTACACTACATATCGTGTATTTTGGCTTGCAGAAGCATTTGATTGGTCAGTATTTTATTTCCAGTAGATTTAGTTTAAATGCGGTGAGGTTTATTTGTGTGAAATGTCTATCCTGAGGGTTTTGTCAGTTGCTCTTGTCCGGGTCAAACAGCAGAGGCTGCTGTGCCGTGTGTCAAGTCAGGCCCGTTCAAGTATCGCCTCCGTGTAAGTGCTTTATGGTCCTGTGCTATCAAAAAGTGAAATGTTATATGATCATCATTATTATTATTCCCCACCCTGAGCCCCAGTTAGTTTTGCTAGTGTACCTGTAAATTGTACATTTTCAATATAAAATGGTTTTCTTTTGTACAACCTAGATATTATGTACCACTTTCCCTTTTAATGGAAAACTGTTCTAAAACTTTTCTTCAGTGAACTTATGGAAAACTCACTTTTTCAGAAAAACAAACAAAATTAAATATGTAATCATGAACCGTGGGAGTGTTTTATTGATTTGTGGCATAATGCAAATGAGTGGGAATAAGTAACAACGAACCAAGTGGAAAAACATGGCATTCTCTCAAATCTGACCAGAGATATTGTCAAAGTTAGTGTTGAGATGAGATTTATAAGGGAATGTTAGCATGTTTTTTCCAGGGGTTGGTCTGTTTCTTGCTGGCGAGCACCTCAAGGTCTCTACAGATCCTCTTGCGTGTGGTCGAGGGCTGAATGATGTCATCCACGAAGCCTGTGAAATACATGAATTATTATTTAGCGATAATACACAAACAGCAGCAGAAGTGAGCAGACTTGTACTGCACATGTTGAGCAAGCGCTGTGAAGATCATGTGATGCACCTCTGACCGCTGCGGGGAAGGGATTGGCAAACTTCTCCACATATTCAGCTTCAGCCTCAGCTTGATTCTCCTTTCCTCTGAAGATGATTTGAACAGCTCCCTTAAAACAATTCATATGTATTACTATATAGCACATTTCAGAAAGGTTATAGGGTTTCACAATTTCTGACCAATCAATTTCCATGATCTGTCCAGGTATTGTGAAGACTGGATAGATTTTTTTCTTTACGCAATTTCCTTGACAAAATGTAATTCTTAATAATAATTCATTCAAAATGTTAGTTTTTCCTCTCAACAAGTCTACAGAATATAAGATTTTAAAAAAGTAATGTTTTGAAATAGTTAGAATTTAAAATAACTGTTTTCTATAATATACATTTAATAATGTAATTTGTTCCTGTGGTGTCAAAGCTGAATTTTCAGCTTTGAGAATTATCCTTCAGAAATCACTGCAATATGGTTCTATATTTGGTATTCAACAAACATTTCTTATTATTAACTATGAATGTTGAAAACAGCTTTTGCTGCTTGATACTGTATTTTTGTGGAAACTGATGCACTGCATTACTTGTTGATCAAGTGACAGTAAAGACATCTGTTACAAAAGATTTATTTCAAATATACTTTCAAACAAAACTGATCAAAATGATCCAGGTTTGAAACATTGTCAACATGGATTATAATAAATGCTTCTTGAGCGCCAAATGATTTCTGAATCATCATGTGAATGTAATGATGCTGAAAATTTAGCTTTGCCATCACAAAGATATTACTATTTAAATATATTCATAAAGATAAAGAACAGTAATGTTGGAAAGTTTAATGTTAAACAGTAATTTAATTAAATATTAATTAAATATTACTTTTTTTTTTATCAGATAAATGAAGCCTTGGTGATAATCTTAATGACTCCAAATTTGTGTGTGTGTGTGTGTGTGTTTATATATTAAAATAAAAGGTTAATTCAATGGAAAAATCAATGTGCATCATTGTTCCTTTGGTGTCACTATTGGACACACAGCAGAAATATTTATAGTTTGTACTTTAAACAGTCAACATGTGATATGATCATGCTATCTACGTCAGCAGCTCCTGTTACTCAACTCAAAGCCTGAGCCTCCAGTGTAGAGATGAAACGAGTAGAAGGACATTCTCAAGCAGAATAATCCCCAACGAGAGCCAATCATAGTGATCACTGCTGCAGTGTAAAGGCTGTTTTACACGGAGTGTGATGTGAAAAGTGAGGCGAAGCACAGATGAACAGTGCTTTCACAGCAAACGCAAAACGATTGTTTGCCTTCTGCTAATTCACATCTGCACGCTAGGTGGCACAGACCAGCAATGCATATCTTCTTCATGTAGCATATGTATCTTGTATGGTTTACATCGTCCACTGCTCAATATACAGTATTAAATTAAGATAAATAACTTTTGGTTCTTTATCAGAAACACAAACTATCCATAATGCTAATGTTTCACGCTCCGTGTGGAAAGCCCTTAAGTGTATATCAGCAGCTGCACTGGACTAAAGCTCTCTGAACACTCTCACATCTGTCTGCTACTCACAGTCTTGCTGGAACTCATTTATTTATATGGGATGGGACCAGTTTTGATAGCTGTATTTATTTAGCCATGTCACTAGATTCAGCCCATTTTTCTTTAGGTTTACCTTCGCACCCATGACTGCGACCTCAGCACTTGGCCAGGCATAGTTGACGTCTCCTCTCAGATGTTTAGAACTCATCACATCATAAGCACCTCCGTAAGCCTGGAGACAGAACATAGGTTATTCAGCATACAAGACAGTTAGAACCACACACACATCATTCTGCCTCTTACCTTTCTGGTGATGACAGTGATTTTTGGAACAGTGGCCTCTGCGAAAGCATAGAGCAGTTTGGCTCCGTGTCTGATGATGCCTCCGTACTCCTGAGCTGTGCCTATGGAAACAGAGCGTTCTCTCAGTGTCTTATTTAAAAAGGAAACACATGCTAGTAATTCAGGATAAAATTAATAAAAAAAAACCAGCTAAGTTAAGGTTAGGATAGCGAAAGTTTCTAGACACCTGGCAGGAATCCAGGCACATCCACAAATGTGATGATGGGAATGTTGAAGGCGTCACAGAAACGAACAAAGCGAGCCCCTTTAACAGATGAATTTATGTCCAAACAGCCTGAAGACACAAGGAAAATGACATCAAACATTACTGTGAATCTACTGTGAAATGTATCCATGAAATATGAAATTGTATATATAATGTATATAATTTTTACCCCAATAAGGTTGGGGTAAAAAAAAAAACATGGAAGAATTATTGAAAGAAGTCTCTTATGCTTAGTGCATTGTTAAATACAATAAAAAATAAATACAGTAAAAACAATAATATTGTGAACACATTCCAAGTCAAAACAATTTTTTTTTTTTTTTGGATTTTAACATTTTAAAATGTATTTATTTTATTTATGCAGTGGTAAATCTGAATTTTCAGCAGCCATTACTGCAGTCTTCATTGTTACATGATCCTTTGGAAATCATTTTTATATGTGCTGATTTGGTGCTCAAGAAATATTTATTATCAATAATGAAAACAGTTGTGCTGCTTAATTTTTGCAGAAAATGTGATACTTTTTTTTTTTTTCCAGGATGCATTGATACACAGAAAGTTCAGCACTGACTTGGTCTTTACTGTCACTGTTGACATATTTAATGTGTCTTTGCTGAATTAAAACTATTAAAACAACAATGCTTGATAACCTCTAACTTATGATAATAATATCATAGTCACCCACCAGATGCCACTTTAGGCTGGTTTCCCACTATGCCTACTGTCCGACCATTCATCCTGGCAAACCCCACCACAATATTTTTGGCGTAGTTGGGCATAATCTCAAAGAATTCTCTCTCATCTGCTATCTGTAAGAATGAGATGACAATCACAAGAACTGTGTGATGAGTTTTTACCTGACCTATCTGAATCATTTAAATCTAGTTCAACTAAAGAGTACATACACTATGAACAATGTCCAGCATGTCATAGGCTTTTGTGCTTTCAAAAGGAACAATATTGTCCAAACCAGGAACCAGCCGGTCACTGAGGAAAATACATTGACATGAAAACACTAGCCAAGATAATTTGACTGATAAAGAAAAAAAATGTTCTGTTTTTTGTGTTTCTCACTGAGGATCATGGCACTCAGTGACCGGAGCTGGATCTTTGTTGCTCAGTGGGAGAAAGTTAAAAAAGTCTCGCAAGTTCAGAAGGGCATCTATGTCATTCTCAAAGGCCCGATGAGCAACACCTAAAGGAAAACAAAAGGAAATATTGAGTCAGATTAGAGAACCAGATTTAAAATTCCAAACATCGTCTCAAAACACATTCAGATGTAAGCACAGGCTTTAGAATTAGACCCACCTGACACAGTGGTGTGGGTTTTTGCTCCACCCAGCTCTTCCTGGGTAACATCCTCATTTGTTACAGACTTTACCACATCTGGGCCTGTGATAAACAGATAGGAGGTGTCCTGCGAGCACAGGCCATTTCATGAAAAACCAGCGTGCCATCAGGGAACAAATAACCTACATTTAATTCAATATGCATTTATACTCTTAACTTGTAGTTTCTTACCTTCACCATAAAAGTGAAGTCTGTCAGAGCAGGCGAGTACACGGCACCACCTGCACACGGGCCCATGATGAGAGAGATCTGAGGAACTACACCGGAGGCCGTCACATTCCGCTGAAGAACAAATACACCAGTGTCCAGAGTTAGTCCCGGCTCATATACACTGGCAGTCAAACGTTTTTAAACAGTGAGATTTTTCGTTTTTTAAAGAATTCACTTGTGCTCACCAAGCATGCATTTGTTTGATCCAAAATATAGCAAAAGCAGTAATATTGTGAAATATTTTTACTATTTAAAATAACTGCTTTCTATCTGAATATGTTTTAAAATGCTATTTATTCCTGTTATAAAAGCTACATTTTCAGCATCATTAGTCCAGTATTCAGAGTCACATGATCCTTCAGGCATCATTCTAATATACTGATTTGCTGTTGTAGAAACATTTTTTATTTTTATTAACAATATTTAGAAGAGCGGAGTACATTTTTTCACGATTCTTTGAATAGAAAGATATTTTGTAACAATATACACTATACCATTTAAAAGCTTGGGAGTCAGTATGTTTTTTGGGAAATAAATCAATACTTTTAGCAAGGATGCATTAAAATGATCAAAAGGTGATAAAGACATTTAGAATGTTACAAAAGATTCGTATGTCTAAAACTTTCTATTCATCAAAGAAACCTGAAAAAAAAAATCCAGTTTTCAATGATAAAAATAAATGTTTTTTGAGCAGCAAATCAGTATATTAGAATTATTTCTGAAGGATCATGTGACACTGAAGACTGGACTAATGATGCTAAAAATTCAGCTTTGAAATCACAGGCACAAACTACATTTAAAAATATATTAAATAGGAAACATTTATTTTAACATTATTTTAAAATATTTCTAAATTGTCGGTTTTTCTGTACTGTTTGGATCAAATAAATGCAGGCCTGGGGAACAGAAAAGACTTCTTAAAAAAACATGAAAAACCTTACTGGTCAAAAAGTTTTGACTGCTAGTCTACACTACTATAGAAATGTTTGGGGTCAGTAAGATCTTTTTTTTTTTAAGAAATTAATACTTTAAGACATTTTTGGTTACAAAATATTTCTGTTTCATATCAATGTTTTTCTTTTGAATTTGCTATTCATCAAATATTAAAAAACGTGATTTCCACAAAAAAAAAAAAAATCTGTATGCAGTACAGTTTTCAGCTTTGCCATCACAGTAATAAATTGTAATTTAAAATAATCTAAAATATTTTAATTGTAATATTACTAAAACTATATTACTGTATTTTTTATCAAATAATAAATTGTAATTTAAAATAATCTAAAATATTTTAATTGTAATATTACTAAAACTATATTACTGTATATAGTCTTGGTGAGGGACTTTCATAAACTCAATTCAAAAAACAACCCCAAACTTTTGATTGGCAGTGTATATATCAAATGTATAGCTGTGTTAAACCATTCAGTTTACCAAGAAAATGTCAGCATATCCTGCGAGGGACTCTACCCCTTCCTGAATGCGTGCTCCACCAGAGTCATTGAGACCAATTACTGGAGCTCCCACCATCATCGCCTGGTCCATGATCTGCGAATCAAATTGCAGAATTTTGAAAGAAATCTTACTGTTGGAGAGCATTATGCCTGTGATTTAAACAAAACGGCTTTAGTCCGGTCCAAAAAACGCTCAGCAACCAACCTCACCTTGCAGATCTTCTGAGCGTGAGCTCCTGATAAACTGCCTCCAAACACTGTGAAGTCCTGAGAAAAAGAAGAGCATTTCACTCGTCAAAGCCTAACTAAGATATTAAAATAAAATATTTAATAACCGCAAACCGACATTCAAAAACTAAAAAATCATACCTGGCTGAAAACATACACCAGTCTGCCATTGATCCGTCCCTGTCCGGTCACTACACTGTCTCCTGGGTACTGAACACACAGGTGTGTAAAACACTTGTAAATTTACAAAATTAGTTACTCATTGGGCCCCACTCTGTAAGTTCGCCCCCTAGTGGACCCCAGTCTCCTGGTTAAGTATTACTTTGAAATATTTGCTTAACAAGATGGTTTTTTTTTTATATTTGAAACTCCCTTTGTCCTTTTCATAGATGGATCTATAAGATGCAAAAGACGAGGTTGCATCTGCACCCATTCGAGAGCATTTAACGGTTTTATTATGTAGATTCTTTGAGCTGAGAGGTGGAGGTCTCATACCTTATTATGATCTGCTTCCATGCCAAAGTCAGAACAGCGATGCTCTACAAACATGTCATACTCCACAAACGAGTCCGGGTCCAGCAGGAGCTCGAGTCTCTCTCGTGCTGTAAGTTTACCCTGCGCACAGGATTTCACAGCTCTTCATTTTAGACCGTTGTGCTTTCACTCATGTAATGTCAGCTGCATTCATTCTCCAGTAAATTGTCAGAACTTACCCTTTTGTGCTGGGCAGATACCCTTAGCTGTCCTCCTCCTGCAAGCGCTGCCTTTCGTTTCTTCTCGATTCTCTCCTGCACTGACAGATGGCTGACCGAGTAACATCTTGCATTTTGCAGAACTTTCGACTGGGTAAGTGCCCCAGCGTACTGAATCTGACCTACACTTTTAAAAGAACATTTCAGCCCGTGTAACAGTCCCAGGCTACTTCGCATTAACGTGTAGGTCGCCATCTCTGAGGGCACGGGATTCTGTGGAAAAAAAAAACCTGTCGCTGTCTTTAGCCAATCACAAACGAGCACCTACTTTTTACAGCCAATCATCACTCGGTTAGCGAAGCGGGCGTGAGTGAGTGATCCAATCACCGAAGAGATGTGTGTAGTAAGGCGAACTTTATAGATGTAGTCCCTACTAATGTCAACCATGATAAACTACAGTTCCCAACAGTTAGTAATTTTACACACACACACACACACACACACACACACACACACACACACACACACACACACACACTTTTTAGTCCTATAAGTCAAAAGTCACAATAATTTAAAAACAAAAATAGAGACGTAAAAGCAGAACAGACATAGATAGCATTTAACGAGAGAGAGTACTCCTTTAACTCCGAGTGTAGCCCTAGATGCAGCACAGAGCCCTGTCCTCGCAGCAGCGTGTGGTTCATACAGTCAGACACTAGGGGGCAGTCATCACTGGAGGCCGCGTGTGGTTCCAGGCGCTCTTTTACGCTTGTTTGGTATTGTTCCTCTCAGAATGCAAAAGTTATCAGAGAAATAATAGGCAACCAAACTGGCTCTTAGCATAGGCTAATGTATGTAAATATTTTGTAGCGTAGTGGGCTCAACTGAACACTGCATAAACACATCACTCAAACGGGAGTTTGTCGCACAAGCCGAGGAGAGAAAAGCGCTCTTATTCAACAACACGAAAAAAAGTGCAGACAATATTAGCTAGCTAGCGAACTAGCAACCAGGCGAATTGTGATTTGTTCAGTTAAAAATGTAAAAACAACCGCTGTGCTGGACTATTTAAATTTTTTTACTTTTTTTGCGATTCAGTTTTTTTCTCTCTCTTTTTCCAATTCGTGTTCGTGGACCGTTTATACACAGAGCTCACGCCGCGGTCGGTAATGTTATAGCTCGAGGCCTGTTGTGCCTCTTACTGAAATGCTGTTTATCGTTCAGTCCTTCGTGTCTGTGCGCTTTATCACAAAAACTTTTTCTACTGAGGCATTTGGGATCTGACCTGCATGGAAAGCTGACTAGTCTGTATCATCACCGGACTGACAGTCTGGAGGATCTTCTCAATATCAGCAAAGGTTTGACATGTTAACAAGCAGACGACTCAAAGCCGCTCATCTGCTTGCGAGTCATGTCAAATTACACTCTTTGTTTGAGGCGTTGGGTGAAGCCTGGTTGATTGAGTTCTCGTGTGCTGGGGGTGTGAGCTGTCAGTAGCCGATCATCCCGCTCCTCTCGTCCCGCCGTGGACGAATCTCGTCGAGATGAATCCGGTGAACGCCACCGCGCTGTACGTGTCGGCGTGCCGCTCTCTCCTGCAGTGCGACCCGAAGGACCCGGACACGTATGGAGGGCTGTTTAACGTCCTGCCTTTCTTTAGAGACTCCTTATCCTGCTTGGTGTGTGGTAAGTGCCTTTGTGTACCAGAGACCGTGCTATGTGTAGAATATAGTCACACAATATAATGTGCGTTAATATAAGAAGCATAAGACGCTTATAAGTTCTCAGCACAGCCTCGGGTTTCTTATTGCTTTTATTAAACGTTTTATTATTTCGTAGTAAAATATTGAGCACAGTTTTTCATTTAAACGTAATGTAATTAAATTACTGAGGTAGTGTTGTCCAACGATTAATTGTGTATAATAGCATCCAAAATAAACGTTTTTGTTTAGCAAATATATACTGTATGTGTCCATTATATTTATGTGTGTGTATATATATATATACATACACACGTTGTTTATATATTATATTTATATGTAATATGAATATTAATATATACTTTTAATTATTTTTAATATACAGTATGTGTGTGTGTGTGTGTGTGTGTGTGCTTATACATGCATAATACATATATGTAAACAAAAACTTTTATTAATTAATCGCGGCTAATCGTTTGACAGCACTAGTTGCTACACAACATCAACAAAACGATCTGCTATTATTTTTCATGTAATGCTTTTTAACAAATCTTCATTTGAGCTATGAATCAAACCAACCAGCTGCAACATTTTGTTTGAAGAAAAGGTTATTGGAAAATCAGGCTACGATCCCATGAAGCATTGATATGATTAAATGAAAACAATGGAAATATATAAAACTGTTTCAAACAAAGATGATTATACCTTTAGAAACTATTTTTTAAATAGTCATGTATTATGCATAAAAATATATTAAGACGTTTGATAGCATAGTGATAGTATGCCTGTTTTTAATGGTTTCTAAGTTGTTAAAAATAATTTTTCTTTCTATGGAGAAAATTAATAGGATTTTTTTTTTCTTCCATAACTTGACTGTTGCACTCTATAGAACTAAATATAGTAAGATGTTATTTAGCTATGCATAATTGCTGTAAATTAATTTATTGTTTACTTTTTATGTAGGAAATTTGCTTCAGGATCCAATTGCTCCCAAAAATTCCTCCTGCCAGCACTATGTTTGCAAGGGTTGTAAAGGCAAGAAAATGTTATTGAAGCCATCGTGCAGCTGGTGTAAAGACTATGAGCAATTTGAGGAGAATAAACAGCTCCAGATTCTGATCGACTGCTACAGGAATCTCTGCGAGTGTGTCTCGGTGTGCGTCTCAACAGAGCAGAGAGCCTCGGGGGTCAAGGGTTACCCTGAGGTCATGAAGATGCTGGAGGAGGTGTTGGGGGTGAGTCAGGAACAAGAAGACTTCAGTCCTGTCAAAGACACTTTAGATGTTCCTAATCTCAAAACAGAGATGGACTCTTCACAAAACTCTGCTGATATCAGCTTGACTGATTTGGACAAACCCTCTGAGCAGATCCCAGCTGAACTAGAGACCCCTGAGTCTGTCACTGCTGACGGACCTCAGAAATCGGACTCAGATCTACACATGGGTACTGTCACTGTTAACGTAAAGTGCAAAGTTAGTCAAGAGACAAGCACCGAATCGTTGCCACACAGTGCGGAGAGCACAAGCATTCAGGAGGACCTTAAACCTGACATTACGAGCAAGGATGTGTTGTGGGGACAGACTGAGCCGTGTCAGAACTCATTACAGTTCCAAACCAGCGAACATCCACCACAACCTCAGACGGGCCTAACTTGCCTCGCCACATCCCACAGAAAAGTGCGCCTAAGCCGAAAGCGCTCTCGCTCTGAAAGCGACAGCGAGATGCTCCAACCTCTGCCCATCACCAGCCTCATCCAGGGGACATCGGAAGAAGCCACAGCTCCGCCGAAAACACCAATTGAATCGAAGGCGCACTCCCCACCTGCTGTTGTGCTCACTAACGGAGGCATTTTGAAAGTTAATAAGGCTGTGCTAGACTCAACTAAAAATATCCAGATAAACACAGACCTAGGTAACAAGAAAGTTCAGGCGAAGTCTAAAGTGGCCGTCCCGAAGGCAAAGGCCAAGGTGAAGGACAGGCTGCTGTCAGCTAGCGTTTTAGCAGGACAAGCAGGACAGCCCCCTAAAGTCGTCTACAAAAAGACGCAAGAGAAAAAAGGATGCAAGTGTGGACGAGCCACTCAGAATCCAAGTGTTCTTACCTGCAGAGGTCAAAGATGCCCCTGCTACTCCAACCGTAAGGCCTGCTTGGACTGCATCTGCAGGGGCTGCCAGAACTCATACATGGCCAACGGGGAGAAGAAGCTGGAGGCTTTTGCCGTGCCCGAGAAAGCCCTGGAGCAAACCAGACTCACTCTCGGCATCAACCTCACCAGTATTTCTGTCAGAAACGCTGGCACGAACACTGCGGGAGTTCTCAGTCTGTCCGCAGGCTCCCCGATGGCCTCCTTCCTCACGTCCAGCGCCGACGAGGAGCAGAGTTTTGAAGATGCTCTCGAGATGCATTTCGACTGTTGATCGCTGTCCTGCTACTGATCTCGCTCTGTCTCTCTCAGACGTGATCAATTCCCAGTTTATGTCGAACAGAAATTGTTTGTCTGTAGTTTTCATGTCCAACCTCTACCATCACACACAAACACACACTGCTGTAACGGAAAGGTACTGTGAAGCTGAGTCTTATGGCATATTTTGTTTTTATTTTGAAGGAACTGTTTGCTTCTGTGTGGCTGTTTTATTCACAATGAGCTTAGGATCTGATAAAATTAGTTTTGCAGGTATTTGTGTGAGAAGTTTGTTGGGGAACACATATAGCTTGTCATAAGCTGTCCCAAAGCAGTGATTAATGTGTTTACATTCTGTGGTGAAATTTATTTTTGAATATATTGCCTCTAAACATTAATCGAAGGTAAAATTATATACAGCTAGATATCTGTAATGACTGTTTGACGTCAGATAAAATCGCAATTTACTAATGGTGGAAAATGTAGCACTTAGTCCCAATATTGCTGATGGGTTTAGACACCTGTCCTGGTTGCTATAGTGGTCACCTCCTCACTTCTTGGGTGTCCAGCCAGTATATTGAGTTACTCTATTTTTTTATATATATATAGTTGGTTTCTTATTTTTCTGAATGTAAAGTCGTGCCATGACACTTGTTATTCGTCATGTTCCAGCTTTGAAAGAAAGACATTTCAATTCCATGTTTATGGGTGGTTTTGTAAGCATGATGAAGCACAAAGATTTCACAATATGAAGCTATGTTTCTCCAACTCTGAAAGTTGCTGATTCATTATATCCTCACTGTTGTTTGTTCATTGTTAGTTCAGACTGAGCTGACTGTTTCATCAGTACAGTATCTATCTACACAGATTTCTCAAACAAGTGAATGTAAGCGTGTTCTTGTGTGTTGCCTGAGAATGTATTCATGGCAGTGGTATTTTTAAAGCAATATGAGAATCAAAATGTTAGATCTTCTAAACCCTTTCCCCACACAAAGTCATCATATTTGTTTTGATGCAAACTGTAAACGAGTATCTCAAGATGTTGTTCTTTGATCGTTTGCCTGAGCACCTTTTAGCCCCCATTCATGCCTCTTTACCCTGATCCTGATTAGTTGTGTTTGTCTTGCAGTTGTGTTGTGATTCCTGTTCTAGGGACCAAAACTAGAAATAAGTGTTGAGAAAGGTCAGTGGACGTGTTTACTTTTACACTGCGCCGTTTCATGTCTTCTGTAATGAAGCAGGGTAGACACTGCTTCACCCGTATCCTTAAATATGCTTGAAAACTCTATCAGTAGGGCTTTGACCAAATATGGAAAAATCTTCTAGTTAAGTCTTGGATCTTAGTGGGATATTGTGTTGTATTTTCAAATCGTATAGTTTGGTCGCGTTGTTTTATTCCTCCCTTTGCTTTTCAATGGTTATTACTTGAACTCAGATTTTAGTTTCTTGATTCTTGAATTACTGGAGAACCTCTTATTATTGCTGGTTTATTCACTGCCACAATGAAATAATGAAAATTGCAGAAAGCAACAAAAATAAATTATAGTTTTTTATTTCTTGTTTTTCAAAACTGGGTGTTGCGTCATGTGTTGTGTGTGTGTGTGTGTTGTGTATAATAGAACACAAATACGATGAAGACCTTTCATATTCAGGTTTAACAGCTAGAGGGCAACAGTGTTATAATGGATTAATAGCTGTACTTCACGTTCACAAATCAAAATGCAAATATTTGGCTTTAAGGACAATTTCATCATTTAAATTGGAATGATTAGCCTACAGCTATTGATCTTAAAATTACTGAAAAGTTGATCGTTCTTGCACCATAATATTTGCATTTTGATATTTGATCATATATCAGGACCTTAGTTATCCAAAAGAAACAACTACAACATATTTGCTTCCAACTTTTGTCATAAAACAGTCAATCTAAAGGCTGCTGTTTTAAGTGTCAAAAGTGTGAGAAGAATTGAAATGCCAAAAATTTTTCTAGAATAACAGAGTTTTTTTTTTTTATTATTTTATTGCAGCTTCAATTCATGTTCCAACTTTATTCACAGTAGGAATGTGCTAAAATTAATTTCAGGTCTTTGGAGTGAAAGTCCAACACAATTGAAATGCATGGGGATATGAGTTGTGTTTTTTTTGTTGTTGTTGTTAATGTGTTAGTATTGACAAGCACAAAAACAACTTTAGCATAATTTGAATCCACAAGAATCTTAAAATCTCGTTAACTGCTGAATATAATGTGTGCATATTCTTGCGTAGGTTAATGGAGTCAGAACGGAGTATCAGTTCAAGAGAAATTCCTCTGTGGTTCTTCTAACCCCTCATTTGGTTCTTAGTAAATTAGTTTTAAAAATAAACCTAAATGTGTTAGTCATTATTTGAAATCCATAATACAGTTCTTTTAAAATAGCAGAACATCAAATACTTCATTCCTTTCCTCGATGTACAATATAAATCCTCTGTTGTGTTGCAAAAGATTGCGTCACAATGTATGAAATCTCACATAACTACAAATGTTTGTCAAGCCAAGCGATATAATTTTGCACTGCCCTTATTCCCACAGAGAAGTAGCAGGGCCAGAAAGCAACGCTCACACAGCCATGAAAACCATCTTCGTAATGTTCATTAGTGACAGAGACCCCTGCCAGCTCCAGCCTGCGTGCATACATCATCCCATCATCCCTCAAAACATCATGCTCACCGGTCATAATGTAAGCACGTGGCACCATATGCAAAACCTTGTCCTCTGCCAATAAGGGAGCAGCTCTGGCATCCAGTAACGCTGGTATATCCTTTAAGATACCTGGGGAGCCTGTCACTGGAAACACAGGCTTATAATTTTTTATCACTCGTTTGGGGAGGAGAGTGGGCCAGTCCAGCTTTGAGTGGATCAAGGACATCAGGTTTTGTTCCTGGGCTGTGTGGTTGTTCATCATAAGGGAGTGCACAAGGTCAAGGTCGGCACCTAGGTACTCCAACCAGAAACGGACCATTAGCCTGCGGTACAGGATGGGAACATTGTGGTTCTGCTGATAGGAAGCGGTGTTGAAGTCTAGTGCCTGAAGCACTGGGTAAACCAAGACCTGCAGTTTGAATTTCACAGTAGAAGAGTTGTCTGTTCCAATCTAGTAAAGGAAAAAATGTTAAATGTTGATTAACATAACTACATTTTAAGACTAATTTAAGGCCCTAACAGATCAAGGTTCATATGCAAAAACTAAAGAATATTAAAAAATAATAAAAATTTGATATGTAGCCCATTTCCACCACAAAAACAAAAACGTTATTTTGGTAAATCATCATAAAATCATGAAATGTCAAAATTATGAGATAAAGTCTAAGAGATACATAAATAATTATGGCATAAAAGGTAACTTATGAGATACTATGTTGAAATTATGAGATAAAAGGTTGAAATTTACCCAAAAAAGGCAGTTATGAGATAAAAAGTTGCAATCATAACAAAAAGTAAAAATGAGTAGATATAAAGTCATAATCATGACAGTTACAAGGGCAATCATGAGAGAAGGTTGACTATGAAATATTGACAGAATTATGAGACAAAAAATAGATTTAATTTGACTTTTTATTTCATAATTATGTTAAGATTTCCAATGCATAGTGATTAAGTTCTGAATAAATCTTTACTTTGAGTTGGATCTTTCTAATAAATCTAAATAAAGTTTTTTTTTTTCTTTTTTTCATTGATCTATTTTTTAATGATCATGTCACAGTGTACGCAAAGCTGTCTAATGGCTTTGGATGTCATAGAATAAATCACACAAATATTATGGAGTACTGTTATGATAATTAAGGTGTTTTTGAAGCTTAAAGCTCCGGTCCCTATTCACTGTATTTGAATGAAGAGAGTGGACAGAACAATTCTGTAAATTTCCTTTTGTGCTCTGCAAAAGAAATACAATTGTACAGGTTTGAAACAATATGAGGGTGAGTAAATCTCGACAGAATTATAATTTTTAGGAGATCCGTCTCTTTAACAAAATGACCTTAAAAGAAACATGTGATTAAATTATATTACAATATAACACCATAAAGAATCAATTAATAGAGTAATAAAGCAGAAATGTACATGCTGAGCCACTGCGGCAGCCAGGTTTCCTCCAGCACTGTCTCCACACACTGCTACTCGCTCTGGATCGACCGAATACTTCTCCAACACTTCTGGTCTCAGGAAATGCTTTGCGGCCCTCACACACTCATCATACTGCACTGGGAAGTGCACATCAGGAGCCATGCGATAACTGCACAAAATCAACCCTCAGGCAAGACCACAGATGACTTTTCTCTTCCCATTCGAATAAAATTATATACTCACTCCACGGTCACAACCACTGCGTCCAGATCAGCTGCCATCTGTCTGCAGAGACTGTCATATGACCCCAACTCTGAGGGCAGACAAAACACAACTCACGCATAATCCAATGAATACTCATCAAGAAATATATATATATATATATATATATATATATATATATATATATATATATATATATATATATATATATATATATATATATATATATATATATAATGATTCATAAGGAAACCCTTGGACATACTTGGAGCACACAAGGCCCATCCACCTCCATGGATGAACATAACTGCTCTCCTCAGCTTTCCGTCCTTTCCAGGAGGCTGGTATACACGCACATGGACTTCATCAAACAGGATATCTTCAATCTGGATCTCTTGGTTTGGGATCGGTATCAGACTCTCAAAATTGACAATGGCAGAGTTGATAACGTGGACTCTATGGCTCAAACCCAGTGCGTGAGCAACATCTCCCTACAAAACAACAGGGGCAGTAATCAGTCAACTGAACTAACCGTTCCCCTCATTATGGTTTTGAAACGCAGTTTGCATAATATTTTTTGGAACATTCACAAGGAGAACAAATGTCAAGGTGTTGAAAAATAGGGAACATTTCATCCTGCCCTTGGGTATTATCTATCGTGTTGCCAAGTTGCACAAAGTTCATCCGAACAGGCAAATCAAAGTCATCCTTTAACACGTCTCTTCAAAAACAGATGGTCCCCTATAAATAGCTAATAATGGATGTTGTCAGGTTTTATGCTGTTTTTTTCAATGTAATTGAATTAGCTAAGGCTAGATTTTATGTACTAAATGTAACAAGTTAAGTTTCACTTAAGTTTAATAACAAAACAAATATAAACCTTTATTATTGTTATTTTGATTTTGTTAAATATGGCCTCCACCTTAGGCAACATAGCCTGCTATTTGAGTTTACAATAGAATATAAAAAGCTTTCCAATCCCTTTTTACAATTCACCTGGTGTACTATTTAAAATGTGCTACTTACCATCATCACAACTCCTCGGAATGTGGCATCCAACAACATCAGTTTCCATGGTTCTGAGATGGTCCTAGGCAATGGGATGTAGATGTAAAAGGCAACAGCTATTGCTAATATTAAGGTAATACCGCCAAGCAACTTCATCATGAAGTGATGTCTCTCTTCTTTTCTCTCAGCAGCTATCAAGGGGTCAGATAATATGACATTGAGCAATTCTACAAAGTTTTTTCTTTTTTTTTCTTTTTTTGGAGTTACTATTACTTCCTGTCAAATGTCTTATAGCATTCTGGGAAATGTAGTCTTTATTCTTTGTACAGGACCACTGCATACTGTACTTACACAGACAATAGTGTAAGTGTAATACCGTATTTAATGCACAATCATTCTCACTAATGAGGTCATTTAAGTGCATTTCATTCAACTGATGAGCAAAGAATTTAGTCAGAATCTACTACTTATATCCTTCCATCCTCCAATAAAAATTGTGTATTTTTTAAAAGATCAGAAATCTTGTTTAGACCACATTTTTTATGTAAATGTGTAATATGTTCGTTTTCGGTGATATTAGGTGTTGGTTAGTTTTACTCCTTGTCCTCAACAGTCATGTCAGATATCCACCACTAGGGGTCATTGTTGTTATGAGAAAAACCCTCATATGACCGCTAACACGAGGATTAATAGAATATTTGTTCGTTAGACATTTAATATGAACAAATATTAATAAACAATCAAGACAATCAATTTCAATTGTATTAAAACGTATTTGTTTTCAAATAAATAAGTAAAATTCCAAATTGACCAATTGAGCAGCACTGTTTATTATTTACCATAATAAATACCTATATGGACAGCACAGTGCTGATACAGTAAATAGTAAAGTAGTAGCAGTGTCCTAGTTAGAAAAGTGCTCTCAGAAGTGCATCTAATGTTGCATTTCATTACAGCTGACGAAATGGATTGTGTCACAAAAATTACATATTTAGCATATGCCAAGTGAGTAAAGTCTGTGTTGAGCTGAAAACCAGACAGGTTCTAATGGTAGGTTTGAAGTTTACAGTAATCTCTCCTCACCACAGTCCATGCATGAAGTACATATGCGCTGAGCTCTTCTGTCCAAACCAACCCTAGCAATTCAGGATTTGTGTTACTTCTGTGCAGTGATTACTGTAATTGGAAAAAGACTGTGGCTAGCTCCGGCGAGGACTGCCAAGTCAGGGGAAAGGAGCAGCAAGGGTTTCTGCCATACTCTTTGGTCTTCATAACTGTTGTTTCTGCATTATCTGTCATCCCTCCCGTCTTATTATGAGACAATTGAGGCTAGCAACTGTTTACTTTTGCTAAACGACTTTGGTCAGGTTAGAATTGGAAATATTTGCTTAAGAGACGTCAAGGATGGAGTGACGTTGAACCAAAGAGCCCATTTCAAACTAAACTTGAAAAAGTTCTCAGTAATCTACAGATAGCACTGCTATAACTTTATGAGACTAATTTTCTTCAGGATAGCTAGCATATGGCTAGCACTGAGATTGCTGTTAGCCTGTGGCCCAAAAATCCACAATAATTCAAACATTTTCTAAATGAAACTATTTGTGGTGTGAAAATTATCCTAAGGAGACCAAAGGTATTATGACTACAGGATTATAGGAGGGTTTAAAGGACTAAAAAGCAGAATGATGCTAAACACATGCTCACTGGGTCCTAAAATCCATTCTTAAACCATTCCTAAATCAGATGTCTAAAGAAGCTTACCTCCAACCTCTCAAACACAAAAAGTCATGAGAAAATTCAGCTGTTGCACCTGGACCTATTTCTTGTTTGAGGACGTCTCACAGCTAAGGCATTGGCTTTTGAAATTACATTTAAGAGACGTCACACCCCCCACAGATGATCATGGGAGTCACTTCCCTGAAGGTGTGTACACATACCAATGACTTTATACATGAGGTTCACCCTGCTAGAAAAATCTGGTTAAAGTGGTCAAGCCGGTTTTGAACATGGAAAATGTTTACACCAAGGGGTCTTGTCAGCTTTTCAAAAATGGTCCACCAGCCTTAACCAGGCTGAGCTTGGCTAGACCTTGGTTATACCAGCTAATTATAATAAATAACAAACTAAAAGTGAAAATGTGCAGTCGAATGTGAACTATTTCTACCTGACCCAACCCTAAAAATGGGTTTTGTTGACTGACATTTCAATCATATTGATTACAGTGGTGTCCAAAAATCTCAAACCTGAAAAACACAATGAAAAATCAATAAGAAATATTTCAGATTAAGATTTTAAGGCCACTGAGATGTTAAACGGTGACATTGATCATGTGACTCTGTACAGGCAGTCAGATGTTTGTCATTTTATGAAAGCTCAAGATGCAGTTTGAACCATCTCAAATCATGCTGGAGAAACATAATCATCAGTTTTGACACAAACTCCAAGAGTTCATGTAGCACATGTGCTGCTGTCAATAAATCAAAAACCAAATATTGCGAAAAAATCAGATACTGAGACATTCTGAAATTAATTTTTCAGTTTAACTTTTCACTAAAATTATGCTGATAATACAATCTGTAAAAAACAGATTTTCAGTTAAAATGATTACTAGTAGTCAAAGACTTTTGGAGCCCACTGTAGTTTTCGAGTTCTGTATTATATTGTTCATTTTTGATATTTGTAGGTTATCTGACGACAGTTTTTGTTTTAGTTCAGATGAAGATGAACAGGCTGAAATATTTCACCCCCTCCTCTTCTCTTCACACATGATGGTAAATCTATTTATATGTATATATCAGAGTGAAAACTGACAGTGACATTATCTCATTTAGACATATGATAAGAGCCAAGTAAACAGGCAATAGAGATTATTTTTAACCAAATCACCTTGGTGTTATTGAACTTTTGGGTGGACATGAGGCTCCTCTGTTTGGAAATCACTTGCGAGCACTGAGACCAGCAGTAATGCTGAAGGTCTGGATGTTTTATGTCCCCGGTTCATGTCATTCCTGTCCTGTTCTCAGACAGGGCTGCAGGGTTCTCGCTGGTGAAAGGTACAGTAAGGGGACAGTGACCCTATCTGGCTCTTCTTCGGCTCCAAAACACGCTCAGTGTTGACAGATTTACTGATCTGAATCTTGTGTTTTTGAGACACAGCAGATTTTGAGAGGTTAGGGTCAGGATCACATGGACTGGAATGAGGAGACGTGACCTCTTGATACACAGGTATCTCACAATAAAACATACAGT
Source organism: Carassius carassius (assembly GCF_963082965.1). NCBI lineage: Eukaryota > Metazoa > Chordata > Actinopteri > Cypriniformes > Cyprinidae > Carassius > Carassius carassius. Next base: position 17,142,145 of record NC_081774.1, on the reverse strand, counting down.
GACATTATTGATAAGATTCAGTTTAAAGGAACACTTCACTTTTTTTGAAAATAGGCTCATTTTCCAACTCCCTTTGAGTTAAACAGTTGTGTTTTACCATTTTTGAATCCGTTCAGTCGATCTCCGGGTCTGGCGGTAGCACTTTTAGCTTAGCTTAGCATAGATCATTGAATCTGATTAGACAGGGTTGCCAACTCTCACACATCTGGCGTGTCATGCCAGATGCGTGAGAGTTGGCAACCCTGGATTAGACTGTTAGCATCTTGCTCAAAAATTAGTTTCTATATTTTTCCTATTTAAAACTAGACTCTTCTGTAGTTACATCGTGTACTAAGACCGATGGAAAATGAAAAGTTGCCTTGAGAATGAGAATGAGAGTATAGTTGCTATCCATATCAGCCTAGAAAATCTCAACTTTTTCATTTACTGTTGGTCTTAGTCCACGGTGTAACTACAGAAGAGTCAAGTTTTAAGTAGGAAAAATATAGGAACACTTTGGTCATTTTTGAGCAAGATGCTAACGGTCTAATTAGATTCAATTATCTATGCTAAGCTAAGCTAAAAGTGCTAACACCAGACCCAGAGATCGGTTGAATGGATTCGAAAATGGCAAAACGCAACTGTTTAACTCTAGGGGAGTTGAAAAGTGAGCCTATTTTTTTTTTTTTTAAGTTTTTATTCCTTTAATAAATAACTTTCCACAAATTAAAATCACATTCAGAGATTTGGAAATTATCTATAATAAGTTCAAGCTTAAATTAAAGCTTGGCAACATGCAATTTTATTTTATTTATTTACTTTAATTTTTCTCACCAAAAATCCCCAAATGAAATACAAATGTGTTGTTTATTTTTAAAATACCTGCTGGATCTCAATACACTGATGTGTCATAAAACTTTAAAGGGTGTTACACCCTTTAAGGGAGAAACACACCCCATATCACATCAATAGAAAGAAACAACTGTAAAAAGACTCACACTTGCTTTATAAGCTCTGATAATGGATATTGGCAAAGCCATGGAAGGCTAATCCAGGGAAACACCCATAAGAAGAAATGTGAGACAACTAGAGAGAAAAATCTCCCATAATTCCCTTCACATGGTGTTACTTGGATCAGTAACACTTGGCCCTCTGAACAGCTAGTTAAAAAAAAAAACAGGAGGCTTATTTCTCCATATGTGGCATCCTTTATACACCCTGAACGAGAGACTCAGATTGTTCTACTCACAATGACATCATCTCTCATCATGTTCCTCTGGGCTTGAGTTGCACTGCTGGCCCCAATCAGCAGAGAAACATCGGCCAACCTTCATTCACTGCAGCTCCAACTGAGAGAAGAGAGAGGACAGATGAAGTCACAGAAAGTCCTTAAAAGTCAAAAGACTCCTTTGTCCAGGCCCATACTGTGCTAATCCAAAACAGAGCGACTTTAATGAGTTTTTGAGATTAAAGTTCTTTGATACCCCTATCGGCAGCTTTGACTGAGAGTCACCGAGCTCTCGTGCCCCAAGAGAAATGAAATTTAGAATCGGAGCCCGGATGATTACTCCTTTAGGCCCCACCGCTGTTTAAAGCAACAAATGACCTCCAAAATTAAAATTCTGTCATCGTTTACTTACTCCATGTCTTTGCAAACCTGTATGACTTACTTTCTTCTGTGAAAATCCAAACAAGATGTTTAGCAGGATGTCTGAGCTGCTCTCTTATTAAAGTGATGATTGGGGACCAGCTGTCAAACTCCTAAAAGCTCAACATAAGCACGTGTGGAGAAGGTTACTTTGGAAATGCAATAGGTTACGGTTTACAAGTTACACTATAAATGTAATAATCAATGTAACTATTTCAATTACTTTATTAAAGTAATGGAACTAATTACATTTGATTATTTTTTGTTTACTTTTCTAAAGTTTAAGCAGGCAGGGTTAACATTACAGTAGTACTCAACACTGATTACTGTCAAACATTCAAAATCCTTCATCACTTGAATTCATTTTATAATAATTTAATTTTATAGCACAACCACCACAAAAATCACCAACATTTTAACACCTGTTTTTACTTTGAGATTGTTTTGAGGGTAAATACACATTTCAAATCATAAAAAATATATCGTTTAATATCTATGATACTGTTATTGAAATCAAATCTTGCTTGCTTGTCCTTGCATGGAAACAAGCATCTTGGACATTCTGCTAAATATCTTCTTTTTGGAGTTCCACTGAAGAAAGAAAGTCACACCAGTTTTAAAAGACATTATGAGGATGAGTAAATTATGACAATATTTTTGGCTAAACATTTAATGTGGAATTTGTTTTAGAAGCATGAGAGCATTTAATTAAAGACAGTACAGTGTTGATATACAGATGGACAGTTGTTTGGTCACTGCACGCTGGAGTTAGTTTCCATAGCAGCAGAGTACACTGGATTCTGGTACAATGTGTGGAAATGATGGAATCACGGAACATTTAAATAAAAATTGACTGGAGCTGTAAATTAATTCTGCAAATCTTAAAATACAATGTTTTGTCATGGTTATGGATACTTAGCTCATTAAGGATGTGCAAAATCAATGTAGCCGACCTGCAACCACGATTTAGCAGCTTCAATTACAAATTTCTAAAAATATATAACAACAAGGAAGGAAGGAAGGAACAGAGCGCAGAGGATCAGTAATCCAAGCATGACAGTGTCTTGCAAAATGTGAAAACGTAGAAATAACCCTCAGGCATCCCAACCAAGCCACGCTAACCTGCACCTGTCTCCTCATTCATATGTCACCATGAACTTGTACAAACAGGCACAGTTGATGTATCCCATTCTCAGCCCAAACAAAAAACCCTAAATATGCATAAAAACATTAAAATGTGTTCATATTTTTCTTAAATGTTTCACACATACTATGTACGTCTAAGTTAGTTTTTAACTCACTATTGTGATTTAGTATGCCATTTTTTGACTTTTATGTCATATCAACGTTTTAATATTGTCATATATTTGACTTTATATCAGAATTGTGACTTCAATTTTCACTTTTATGATTTTCACTTATTATGATTCAGTATATAATGCTTTAGACTTCATTTTATAAATAAAGTAGAATGTCCATTTTGAAGAACTATACTATACTATGACTATATTATGGGGTATTCTGTCCATTTACATTGTGAATGCTCAGCATACCAAAGCCACTTGAGAGAATGAGTTCAGGGACTGACTAATTAACAAATAAATAAAATTAAATAAATGTAGCATAAATTCCCTTGTAATTTTAGGTGTAACATAAAGCCTACTTAATAAAATGTCGTAAGTATCGTCGATACATTTTTTAATTTAACATCCCCCTGACTTTCACTGTATGAACAAAAAACACATATTTTGTGCTTGACAATATAAAGAAAGTCATACAGGTTTGGGTTGTTTTTATTTTTTGTCTTGAAAACGTTCATCCATTTCTTTGCACTACAGTCAGCGAATTCAAGCAGCTTTCCTAAATGTCATTGTGGGCTTCGTTTTTGTATTCTACCATAGCCTTCACAATTCAATCAGAAAGACTTCTTGCAGAAAAGTTTCTTTCTTCTTACGTCATGCCAAGGAAACATCAAATTGTACACACAATAAAAGCTTTTCTGTGCACATCTATTTTACCAGAGAAGGTGCTCCACTGTCCCTACTACATCCGTTTTAGGCAGAGAACACACACACACGTTTTGCTTTTGTTTTTCATCTCCGACAAATAAAGAGGTGTGCAGTCTGAAATTCCTGTCTCCGAAATCAACACTAGAAGAGTTACAACTTGCAGCTGTCGTCGAAAATGTCTTACATACACATGCATACTCGATTAATGTTTACAGTGAATTACAGTGTCTATTTATTTCTTTGAACTTGTACTAGACTTTATGTGTAGGTTAGCATGGTAGGTTGTTAAAAACATGTCATTTCTGTCAGGACAGTCTGTTTTTGTAAAATCAGAGAGGGATAAGAGACAGGACAGGAGGAATGAGTAAGGGTACACAATGCTCTTCCTCACTCTTGGTCCTGTGCCAAGTGGTGCCACACTGAAGGAGTTGCACACAAAGGATTATTTCATGGGAGTGAAGGTACGCTTGTACAGTCATCCAGATCAGATTCCTGCAAATTCCACACTGACACTCCCCTCGGCAAGCTGCCCTTATTCCGCTCCAGATCTCCATGTAATCAAAGGGCTGATGGAAGAAGATACAGTGTACAACAGAGAAGATCTTTCACTTCAAAGCTGTTTTTGATCTCTTCTTGTTAAACATGACATATTGATGAAATGCTCCATCCAAATACAAACTATATAGGGTTAGACATTTTGTCGATCGGCACACAGTAACCGATTAGCATTAGAATGATCTGCCTGTTATTGCTATTAGAAACGTCTTGACAGTCGTGTTGTCTATAAATGAATGGCTGTCGCAGGTTCTGACAGGATTCTAGCAGTTCTTTCTCTGCTATTGTTGTTATCTCTAAATCGGGATCAGAGCGATAGAGGCAAGAGAAAAGAGTGATATTAAAGGGAGAGGACAGTGATAGTGGAAGTTGATGGTAATGATAGTGTTGGCTGATCAAAATCAGACAGGAATTGTAAGCGAAATGGGCCACCAGCCGGGAGCGTTACGGTTAGATCCCTACTGTTGGTGCTTCAAAAGTCGGCTACTGTGATCCCTTAAGACATTCTCATTTCCAGTTTGCCTCTGGGATCATAGTAGTAGCTAGCCTTCACTTTGAACCTCCTGTGAGACATACATAACAATAATTTCATTGTGCCAGGGCCTCACTCTTCTGGAGGGGAGAAGAGTGATGCAAGAAGAGGGAAGAGTGTTGCAGATTCTAAGCAGAATGGTGGCGGCTGAGGGCTGAACAGGCAGCCTGCTCTGTATTTATGGGTGCTGGAGCAAGAAGCAGCCTGGCTCAGAGCCTCGCACACATCACTGCAGACATTCATCAACAGCCCCGAGAACGTCAGCTGACAACCTTCAGCCATGCTAGATCTCAGCATCTCGCTTTGGCTATTATTCTGCTATTCCCTTTTATTGCTTCTGCTTTTTCAGCCCATGATCAATCTCCATTCAACTCTCTGTTTGCTTTCAACCTAAATTTCATAGGTTTTCCTGCATGTTTTGTTTAAGGGTATGTTCTGACATATATCTAGTACAAATGGTACTAGAATGCTTCAAATGAAATAGCTATATAATCACTTATAATCACAGTTACTGCACACAATGTGATCAAAGGCAGTATGCAAATTATGAAAAGGGCCTTCAAGTGTGTATTATTTGTTTTCTTTTCTTACACAAATGTTTCATCAGAGATTTTGAAAACCTTATATTTAACTTTAACTAAACTAAACTTGGTAACAGTAGTTGCTTATTGGCATGTCTATTAGTAACATATTGGTTGTTTATTAGCACTTATTAAGCACAAATTCTGCATGAATTTATTCTGCATCCCTAAATCTACCTAATGCCTAAACTTAAAAACTACCTTACTAATAATTAATAAGCAGCAAATTAGTAGTTTATTGAGGCAAAAATCATAGTATATATATTTTTTTATAGCAAGAATTGGACCTTAAAATAAAATGTGACCCTAAACTTTAGTTAAACAACAGTCAGGGCTTTTTTACACCAAGAACATCAAATATAATGGTAACAAAGTGTTATGTCATCTGTCACTATAAATGCTAGAGCTATTAAACTATATGAATTCTGATTATCTAATTTACTATATAACAATACATCTTTAAGATGTTTTAGAAAACTAGCTAGCTAAAGTCTTCTGTTTTCTGAAATTCCGCTGCTTCCTCTTGAGAAAGCGTTCTTAGTATTAGTCTTTCCACGCTGTATTGACTGTCTCATGGGTTTTTTATTTAGCAGTTTATTTAATGGCTCACAGAAATACAAGGAGATGTGATTCATCAGTTGTAAATGATCCCTTTGAGGTTTGTTGGCTGAAGTATTGTCTGAGTTGCCAGTCCTCTATAGAGTGAGTAACAGCCTAAAACTGTAAGATTTATGTGTTTGTATTCTAGTCCATAGTTTGGCTGCAGTGCAATTTATTTTCAGAGAGGTGGTTTAAAGACTCACAGAAAGGAGGTTTACATGTCTGTCTGTGGTCATTAGTTAGTGAACAGAACAGCAGCCCAAAGCCATTTAAGGTAAACCAAAAAGGAGTCATGCTGGTTCGTCACATAACCCACTTCCTGAAACAAAGCTGCTTTTCAATTCATTTGTTTGGGGGAAAAAAAACACTGCATAAGCTTACTCAGAAAAGTATGGAAGCCCGTTTCCACCACTGAATACAAAAATAATAACAATTATGACTTTTATTGTCAGAATTGCATGATATAAACTCACAATTGCAAGTTAAAAATTCTTAATTGTGATATAAATTCACAATTCTGAGAACATAACAGCCCCCCCCCCCCAAAACCCTGGACTTTAACTTGCATTTGCGAGTTTATATTATGCAATTCTGACTTTATAACTCGCAACTGAGTGTTATAAAGTCAGTGTGAAAAAAGTCAGAATTGTGTGATATAAAGCCGCAATAACCTTTTTTCTTTTTATTCATTGGCGGAAACAGGCTTCCATAGTAAAGCCAACAGTCAAACAAGGAAAGGTGTGAAACTGACAGAGAGTGTAGACAGCTAGTGTTGATACAAAATGTGCTTTAGTTGTTGATGCTATTTTCGAACATGTTATTATAGGACCCTTACATTTTGAGAGATAATTTTTATTTTCGCCTTGTGATTCCGTATATAGTGCCATAGCAATTACATATTACATAAATGCCATTTGAAAAGGTCAAATAATAACAACTGTAACCATAGAAAGAATGTCTGTGCTCAGCTAAGGGGCCTTTCACACCAAAACTGGCACTGCATCAGCGTGATAGAATGAACACATCGCCCTGTGCCATTTCATGTCCAGCTGTGTCGGTGCCATTAGTCTTGACAGTTTCTACTTCTATTTCAGCCTCATGTTAACACGTCAGATCATCAACTTTTTATACTTTGGATTTGCAGACAGTTCTGAAGCATGTTGTTTAAGTATAGGATACTGTCCACCTACGTGACTGCCCCAGACTTTTCCAGTGTACCTCATAAGGCCGATTCTGTCATGAGGTTGAGAAAAATGTTTGAATTAACGTCAGTGTTTTATTAATGATATCCAAAGCCAGACTGTGGTAATGCAGGAGAAAGCAATACTGACATTTAAATACTGGTACTTCACTCAACATAAAATTTCATATGAAAAAAACTGTGTTTGTGTGTGTGTGTGTCTCAGTTTCTGGTTTGTCTACCAGTGCTCGATATGGCTGTGGCTTTCAGGGCCACCAAGGCATTGGATCAAGAGCCTTTGATTAGGACTGTACTTTCTGGACTCAGCAGCTGGAAATACAGGCCGCTGTCATCCTGCAGACTACTAAAGCAGACACTTAATAAGTTATTCTGTATCCAGCAGGCTTAAGTCACTGTTATTCTTGGCTCAGATTGAATGGGGTGTACCATAGACCTTCTATGAACTTCCATCGTCTTTAATCAGTATTTTTTTTTTTTAAGAAAAAATGTCTGAAACAAATGGAGTGAAAAATTATGTATCCAAAGTAGGTACATGAAAAACGTACAAGAGTTTGATGTGCATTGATCATTCAGAATATATACATCTTTAAAGTCTTATAAGGGAAATATTTAAGTATAAGAGATATAAGAGATTCTTCTCCTATTAACTTGCATGTGTTCCCAAAAAAATCTATCTATCTATCTATCTATCTATCTATCTATCTATCTATCTATTATCTATCTATCTATCTATCTATCTATCTATCTATCTATCTATCTATCTATCTATCTATCTATCTATCTATCTATCTATCTATCTATCTATCTATCTATCTATCTATCTATCTATCTATCTATCTATCTATCTATCTATCTATCTATCTATCTATCTATCTATCTTATTTATTCTGAGTTTCAGCTTTTAAGAGGTGAGAAAAGACATAAACCTGTTTTACATATTAAGCTCCAATAAAATTCATAGTGGAGTGCAAGAAAAATATACCTTTTATCACATCCCTTCGTTAAGACGAGGCACCTAGAAGAGACACCTCTACAAGATTTTGATTGCATCTAATAAAATGTTGGTTGCACTTTATTTTACAGTAGGTGTACTTATATGTACTTATAGTGTACTTACAGTGTATTTATATATAAGAAAGTTCTGGTAATACAAGGTAACTACATGGGGTAGAGTTAGGTTTAGGGGTAGGTTCAGGGTTAGTGCCTAGTTATTACATAGCTACTGTAATTACTATAATAAGTACATATAAATGAGGAACAGGACTGTAAAATAAAGTGATACCAAAATGTGTGTATTTTCAATTTTCTCTGCTATGGGTATGAGCATGGGGTGAGTGCAACATGTAAAGCTGTCAATCTGACTGTTTAGTTTGCACTGGGTACAGAGAGTTTGGCAACACATGCAGTAAACACTAATTATAACAAGCTTTCTGACAACTATAAACCTAGTTTAAGGAGCAGCTTCTCTTGGCTCCTCTCTTCCCTGCTATTCCACTGCACCAGTTCTGCTTATCTTCTTTGGTTGTTTTTCATTCATTATTTACACTTGATAGAATGGAACAACCATAACAACTGCCTTAATTGTGCTCCTCTGGGGCATGGATTAAAAGTCCTCCCTCACCTGACATCTAGTGACCTGAGAAGTTCTGTTTTACACCATTATAGAACTAGGAGGGTTAGAGTGTAGCCACAAATCTGTGCTCATTAAAAGGCCATGAGAAGAAAGATCATGTTCATTAGAGTCATTCTGTGTGGACCGGAGAACATTTTACTTATACAGCTTTGAGGCAGAGCCAGTGGGGTCATCTTTCATGGCTGGGGTCCAGCTCTCTGATGTGGAGGCCTTTATGCTTCAGCGCTGACCCCTGACATGGAAGCACAATGGCGACTGTGTTCATTTGCCAGTGGGCTAAAGCAGCCCAGTGGCCTGTCTTTGACCATCTCTCATAGTAAACAATGAAGAACGGGCAGCGCACCAGATTCTTGACATTTAGTCCTCTTCCTGAGTGAAAGAGCTCTTTACTTCCTTTCCGTCTCAGCAGCTGACTCCTCTGTCTTTCTCCACTCTCTTTCCCACCGGCCCCTCTGGGATTTAATTTAATCCTGATGGTGGCTTTGCTCCTCTCTGTGGCCCGGCCAATTTTGATATATAGCCCCCTCCCCTTGTTGATGTTCCATCCAAGCTGTAGGCTGACTGCAGTCGTAGAACACAGACAGCTGCGGCTAAAGACCTGGGGCCAGTAATTCAGTGAGCAGGACAGTCCCAGAAAACAAACTAAGTCAATGGAAGTGTTGGCATTCATTTGTATGGAGGACAAATAAATCCATGCAGTTTGAATACACTAATACAGTAAATGTTACTCTGTGCAAGCATAGCAGGAAAAAAATGGATTTTTCTCTATAGTGGTTGCACTATATATATTTTCTCTCATCATTTCAAGTAAATTTAAGAGATTACCTTTTCAGCAGAAATTGCTGCAGTGGTTGAAGTATATGCGGAACTGTGGTGTGGATTTCACCATGGAAAGCAGAATATTCCATAAATGAAAGACAAAAATCAGACATGTGTCTTTTTGACTTAACATCACTTTTGTTGCATCCACTCATGCTATTTCATAATTAAAATCAGTAGCGTGATGAACTCCTAACCTTCACCTCAAGAAATCCATTAAAATCATCTAAAAAATTAACTTGATTCACTAACTAGCTAGCCTTTTGTAATTTAAATTATTTTACTTGTGTTATTCTTATTTGGATAAAAGCACCTGCTAAACAAACAAATGATAATGCAAAATGTCCTATAAGTGTAATTCGGATGGGGGTCGCAGAACCAAAAGTCTCCAGGAATCTCATGTCCCCTGTTGCAAATGTTGATTTTGGGTGAGGGGCTGACCCTGTGGCTCGACTTACTGCTTTCATACCGAGAGAAAGCCTTTTCTAATGAGCTCAGCTTTTCTTTAAACATTCTGTTATTTCATTTGCTTGCCATATGGATTCAAGGTCAATCTGTGATCTGTTTTTGTAGAGCTATATATATATTAAAAACATTCTAAATGTATCTGATTTGGTTCAGAGGGATGCCAAGTGTGATTTATATGGATGTTATTATATTACTGAAAGTCTGTCTTGGGGAATATTTTCTGAATATATAATGCAATATCTCAAACCTTTATAAAACCTAAACTCTGACATATTAGGACCTTTCGCACCGCTTTAGTTCTAGAACTAAATGTACAGTGCTTAAGTACTGAGACTATTTTGCGCAAACTATTTCCCAGTACCATTTAAAGGGTTGCATTCGCACTGGCAGTGTGTACTAGGATGTGACGTCAGCCAGCGTCCTGACATTTTATCCTACTCGTCAGATTTCCTACCAGGGTTTACTGTGGATACGCACATTAATATTGCATCCTTTTTCTCATAATGAACAACATTATTTAATCTATCTCTATTACTGTAAGGGTAGGTTTAGGGTTGTGCTAGGTGTAGACTTTAATAAAAACAATCTAATTGGTAGAAAAAAATTGTGCTACCCATTGTTTTAATGGTAGGCAGCAAAATCTGACAGGGTAGGACAAATCGACAGAACACTGGTCGACAGCGATGTCATTTGTGTTCAAAAACGTTAACAAAGAAGAATAACAGGAGGTTGGAGGACGATGTGATCAGAGCTGTGTTTTTGTTGTGTCTCGTGGGTTTCACAATAATGGACATGTAATGTTGATGTATACGTAAAGCAATTGAAAGAACGGAAAGAAGGAATCTCCAAAGACAACTTGCAGTGCGACATGTGCTACAAGTGCCTGCACTTCAGCATCCACCCAATTATCGCTGTTCATCATACTTACGAAATAAGTTGACACAATGTTTGCAGTATGTTTACACAGCTTTTTAAATCATGGCGGGTGTGGGCGTATTCGAACGCATCTGGCCAATCAGTGCCACGGTTAGTACCAGTTATTCTGGTTAGACCCTGCTCCGGAGTAGGAGCTAATTTGGTTCTCGAAAAAGGCTGTCCGGTACTAAAATTGCACCCAGTTCCAGCGGTGCGAAAACTCTCAAAAGTGGGTAGATCCCCAATTAGTTCTAGTACTATGAAAAGGTTCCTGCTGTGTGAAAGGCCCTATTGGCGCAGTATATGCAAGCAAATCCAGAAGTGTGCATTGGACTCAATTCTTAAATGGCTATAAACATTGTGTCTGTGTTTTGACATATAGCAGGAAACCTAATGCATTTTTGGATGGGGTTCAAGAAAGTTAGAATACCTTCCAGGATTTATTTACATAGTTATATATAAAAAAGAGCCAAAAAATATAGATCAGTATATTGCATTACAGAAATGTTTATAGAGAGGGAGAAGGTTTAGAAATTGCTCTCCTCAGGAACAGACTGTGCAACATAGTCCATTTGGGAGGCAGACAGAGCAGTTTAACAAGCTGTGAAATATCTGTCATGCAACAAAAATGATATATGCACATTAATGGCTGAAAATTGTGCTAGTCCTGTAACCAACCAAAAATGGTCCACAATGAAAAGAAAGATGAATACATAGTTTATATTCTTCTAATCCTTTCGCTGGAGTCATAAAACATTACAGTTTCTCAGTTGTTTTTTCCCAAATTACACTCCAAAATGTGTCTTCCACCTCAATTAAATTGATTTTTATTTTAGCTACAAAGCTATCTTCTAAGTTGTGTCTGAATCTGACAGCAAGTATATCAAAAGCTTTGGACTTTAAAAGCTAATCTCTTTGGTGTGACCTGTTTTTGGGGTGCATCGTTGTTCATCCGAGTGTTTCCGAAATAGACACACTGGATTTCTGCCCCAATCGTGCCTTAAGACAAATGAGTGCCTGTCTAGCTGTCTCTTTGGGTCATGACATTGCCACATTTACTTAGTCTATGACGTGTAGTGAAACAGTATAATGGAGAAGCTCTTACTTGGAGGTTAGTGTGGGCCTGGGGTGAGAAAATCGGCTGGTGGTGGCTATGTGACAGTTGGAGACTGAGGAGGGCAGAGGTGGAGAGAGATGAAGGATCTCTACTTTCATCAAAAATATGGACCATAGAATTTCAGGCATGACTGGGACCAAACCCTTCCATGCTCTTCTCTCATGAAAAATGTCTTCTCCAGTAACTGATGCCTGAAGCAGGCTCAGCTGAGCTTAACAGGCCCATTAGCTTTAAATAGACATACACACCTTGTCAGGTGCCTGTATACCAAATACTCTTTATTATCTGTCGGGTGAGACGAGAAGAGACAGCCAGGGGGCACAGAGATAACCATGAGTGTGTGGTTGCATAAGTGTGTCTTGCTCATTAGTTGTGTGGTTTAATCTTCTGTGCTTCATTAAAACTTTACAGTTAAGCGACTAAGCTGAGCTTAGATCCTCTTCAATGAATTAAATTCATACCTTATGGAAAAAACGTCAAAGAATCTGTGGCGAGCGGTCAAAGAGTTTGTGATGAATTACAGGCAAACTGTATAATACTGTTTCTACCTACGTGCAGAATGATTGGTGAGTCATGGCAGTGACAGATTTAGCAATTATATCTCACCTCTGCACTGATATAGCTGACTTTATGTAACTATATTTATTTCTTCTTATCTCTATTTATCTCTATATTTCGTCCCCTTGGAATTATAAGGTTCTATCTGCATTCCGAGTAGTTTTGAGATTTTGAGCTTCATTGTTTTTGCATTCCCTTTGACAACAAACTTTGTTGTTTATTTAAATAAAAAGTCCCAAAATGTACAGAACATTAAAAAATCTATCACATAATATAAATACATTGTCACTGAATAAGAATATGTGAATAACCCAATTTTGACAAAAATGTCAGATAAACCTTAATAATTGCAAGGGGACGATTTGTCTTTTCAGTGGAATTCGTCGGTAGGTTCATCAGAAGTTAAATTTATTGGTTGAATCTGAAATTATATAGACACATAATAAAGTCAAAGATATGAGTTTACAATGCAACTTATAGTTATTGAGCATGGACTATCATGAATACATTTGAAATATATTGCCACAATTTAACATTGCATAAGCTTTAGAAGAAATTTTGATATTACCTGATTTGCTCTTCAGCCATCTGTTTGAATAATTTTCAGAATGCTTCACAGAATTTGGATGCACTGAGAAAATCTTTTCAGATATGAATCTAGCTAAAAGTCTTCGATGGATTCTACAATATATGTTTTAATACATGAATACATTACATAAATAATACATTAATATTGGTGCATTATGTGTTTAGATCCTTTACAATGGTTTAATTTACTTAATTTCATATCTGAGCCCTGACCTATACAATAGGCCCAGATTCCATAGTGACGCCCCCTGGTGCTCACCACAGTCAGAAAATTGTACATTTGGTGTAATAACAATATTTTGCACACATAAATTAAGTAAATCATTTTTGTTTTTCTGGTGTTTCTATTAACAGGATCTACATAACCAAGGGAATATATGCACAATTAGTTTATAAATTATAAGGCACAGTTGGCCTGTTTCAAATTATACACACACACACACACACACACATGCAAAAGCGCGCGTACACACACATTTAGCATTCACTATAGTTTTGTTACCTTGTTGAAGTCAGCAGGATATGGAAAGATTGCCTTCAAGATGATGGCTTTTATTTGCCTGATTGATTTTTTTATATAATTTTTTTGTTTGACAAGACAGTTCTTTATTTTAAAAAACTATCATGACGAGTAAAGTCATGTCCCAAGAATCAATCAATCAATCAATAAATCAATCAATAAATAAATCAATCAATCAATCAATCAATCAATCAATCAATCAATCAATCAATCAATCCATCTACCTATCTATCTATCTATCTATCTATCTATCTATCTATCTATCTATCTATCTATCTATCTATCTATCTATCTATCTATCTATCTATCTATCTATCTATCTATCTATCTATCTATCTATCTATCTATCTATCTATCGTGCTTTGGTTCTATCTCTCATTCTGTCACTCTCATTCTGTAATGGCTCTTCGGTAAGCTGTTTCTGGTAAGCGTGTATAGTGTCTTCGTTTATATATTCCCGCCCAGCGTGCTCGTGAGGAGCTGCTCTGTGGCTCTGCTCATTCTGCACTGGCTGCTGTCAGCGTGAGTCTGAGCGGCGAGGCGTTGCACTGTTAATCCACAAAACCGTGTGTTGATATGCTAGACATAAAACTATCGCAATGGATATCGGACTGTCCTAAAAGCCCAGATGAAAAGCCTTAACCCGGAGCTGAACGGTATGTGTTTGTTGATCTATCGAGTGTTTTACCGCTCATGAATAACAGTTACTTGCCCTGTACATTTAAGTAGAAGTTACGCGTGGTTGTCAAATAAAACGTCTTCGTGACTTAAAGGGAAGGGCTGAAGTTCAAACAGACTTTATTATCGAAGTTGGGCGGTGAGGAAAGTCACGGTCGGTTGTTTTGAGACGATATCAGAGTTTCATGCATGTATTGTGATTGTGGAGTGATTTACCGCATCGCCTGTGTATTAAACTCACGCGCGCAGTAAACTGACTGACTGCTGTACACGCCAGCTTTTATCTGTACTCAACAGACACATTAAATTACGATTGTTTGTAGGTTCGATTTTGTACTATGTGATGTATGTCACTTTCACTTGACTAATGTGTTAATTTACCAGAATGACAGAATTTTTAGCTTCCTTGTTACATTTCTTAGAGTTACAAGATCTACAACTGGAAGATGAATGTGTAGCATTCGTTTCCCTCCTCAAGCTGCATATATTGAATACAAGTTATGAACAGTTTCATAGTTTGCTTTTGGCTGGAAGGGACAAGCATTTGCTTTTGCTTTCACACTGTTCACCTAAATGCTTAGTTTGGCTGAGGTGCTGTTAACTCATTCTTGAGCAGTAGGAACTGGCACAACACTTATGTCCTTTGCATCTTGGAAAGATCAGATCTCTGTCATGCTGTTTTTATAAATATCCCGGTGGGGTCTCTCTGCTGTGGGTGTAATTGGGCATCCCGCCTGCACTAAATGCATGCCTGTCCTGCTCGAATGCAACCTTGAACTGTGCTCTGTTCTTTGTCACTAGCCTGATAACTTGACAGATACTGAGATGACTGGGCAGTCTCGGGATCGTTTCCTCTCTAATTAGCCCAAAATAGATCTGGATCACAGCTATGCGCTCCCTTGCATTAATCACTTCCTAAGTGCCAGAATTGATCGTTCTGGGTCAATCACAGCCTGTTGTCTTAACACAATATTTTTTCCTCCTTCACAAGACTTAGTTATTTAGCGGCACAATATGCAGAAAATATGCTTCCTCCCGAAATTGAAGTCATTTGGCACTTGATTTGATTCCTCTCCACTCATCCAGCCGCTCTGGGACTGAAGGGGTCTGGTTGGCTTCCAACAAGCCACAGCGGCGTGCATTGGTGAGGTTTTGGTCAGCTGTGGTTTTCGGCTCTTCCCATTGTATCCCATCCCCACTGCTTGCTATTGACTAAAGCTCATTAAACTCCACATGAAGGCCAGAGATGAACCACTGACCCCTACAATGATGCTTTTTTGGGCACCTCCTACAGTATATGTGTGTGGTCCTGCACAGAAGTCTGTCTTTAGATCCCACAAGGCTGTTTGCATTTAGACAAATATAATTTAAAGTGACACATCTTAGATAACAATTGATCACATGGGATTTGATTGTAAATATATACTGGTCTGTAATTTTAAATAGTTTTTTTTATGTTTGGAATAATGCTCACCAAAGCTGCATTTATTTGATTAAACATATGTTGAAGAATATTAGCAGAACTCTTTAGAATAGTTTAGAAGACCTGTTTTAACCTATTTCATATATTTTTAAATGTAATTTATTCCTGAGACAACAGCTAAATTTTCAGTAGCCATTAGTTCAGTCTTCGGTGTCACACGATCTCTCAGAATTTATTTAAGTTATTTCAAACTGTTTTTGTAGAATATAATACAGGAAATTTAGTCTGTTTTATTTTGTATGCTATATGGTGACGTGTTGGGGAAGTTGTGGCTTAATGTTTAGAGAGTTTGACTCCTCACCCTAAGGTTGTGGGTTCGAGGGCCGGCAATACCATGACTTAGGTGCCCTTGAGCAAGGCACTGAACCCCCAACTGCTCCCCGGGCGCCACAGCATAAATGGCTGCCCACTGCGCCGGGTGTGTGTTCACAGTGTGTGTGTGTTCACTGCTGTGTGTGTGCACATTGGATGGGTTAAATGCAGAGCACGAATTCTGAGTATGGGTCTCCATACTCGGTTGTATGTAACGTCACTTTTAACAAAAAGGGTCTGAAATGGACCCAGTCAGTGATCTTTTGCAGTGCACGCTGGGCAAGCATACAGAATTGCACTTACTTGCAAAGGCTTGCACGTAGCAATTTTCAAAGCATGCAATTACCTTGCTTGCATAGTCAATCTGCTTCCTTTCATTTTTGTTTTTAGTAAAGCTATGCAAACCGCGTAATTTTTAGAAACATTTACTGGGCAGTACAGTCTATTTCTGGGTTTTACTACTTGTTTTGTTTAAGAGCTCAATTTATGCAAGGTATTAAGTAGAGGGAGGTCAGGACTGCTAGATCTGTGAACGTCTTTTTGGATGTAAACAGCTTCGGCCACAGAGTGCCTCGGAAGTAAACTGTCACAGAAGGAGAGCTCTGCTATATGCTTGCATGCTGTAGGTATAAATGGTTTCCCATCATGCAAGACAGGAAGTGACAGCTGGACCTAAGTGACTTTCATGGAGGCCACACCTGGCCTCAGGACGAGCAGACAGCACTGACCATCCCACGAAACCCCTCAAACTTCCGGCAGGGCCATAGTCTGTTTGCTCTTACCACATAAGGAGAGTACCAAAAATTCAACAGGGGTGAAATATTTGGTTTTAATAGCATGTCTGTTTTTTATGGTTTTCTTTCTTTTTCTTTTTTTTCAAACAATAGCAATATTTAGATAAGATACTATTTAGATGCATTGTTTGAGTTATTTTTCCATTGTTAACAGGTGACATTGTTCATATTGCTCATTCATTATTTTTTCCAACCACTATCATAAACCACTGCATACCCGCTCCATTATGAGCATGACATCTGTAATGATTTGTTAGGATTACAACACGACTTGTGTTTATAAACCAAAATGGCTTGGTAAGCACAGCATGTTTGCGTCAATGAAAGACACCGTGTCAGGTTCATCTCTTCTGTGAGCTTCTCTCAGCATAAACATCGCATTGGACACATTGTATGCAAATTAAAATGGATCACCTCTGGAAGGTTTATGTCGATAATGGCCGCAATTTCAAGTGCAGCATTAAAAAAAAAACCTCAGGCAACTAGTCAAGTCTCCATCAAGAGGTTTCTGTGCCACATCCATTAGAGACTATATTCAGAAAACAAGCGTTCCTCCAGGGGACGGCTTCCCAAGAAAGCTCCTGATTCTGAATATAGTTCAATTTAGATGCAAAAAAGCTCTAGCTGTGTGAGGCCCTGCTCCTTTTGCTGTTATTTCCATACAGCACAGACAAAACACTGCTGCCTGTGCACTGAATAAAACTAGCAGCTCGCGACTCGAGTGTGTGCGCACTGCGCAGCACAGACTCATTGCTATTGGAGATCTGAAGCTTGCAGAATAATATGTGACAGCTTTCTGTTGATGCCTGGTGGAATTGAGGGGTTATGATCAAAATCTTTCGGAAACCATAACAACTGGTCTTGGCAAGGCTCTAACATTATTGCAGTTTCTGTTGAGATCTGGCCATTTGTAGTGTGGAATCTAGGTAGAGTGTGGCAGATGGGGATTTGGGAAAGTATTCCCAGGTGTAAAGGGAGTATTTCTCAGGGTCAAGGTCCTTTTCCCACAGTTCTTTATAGACTTGTGTCTTTTCACAGATGCATGTGGCGCCATGCAAAAGAGAGAAAAATGCTGTTGAAGTTTGTTTACTGGTTGGTCAGAGGGCAGAGTGTTTAGATTGGAGTTTTTCCATCATTCCGACTTCTGCAAGGGAGGCTGAAAGGCCTGCTTGAGAAAATGCACAGTTCGGTGTGATCGTCAATGAATCATGTTTTACACACATTGTGTGATAGTAGCAGTGATAGTAACCACACAATACAAAAGTAAACAAAACATTTTAAACAAGTCCATTTAGTGTTTTATTTGTTTTTGGCGGCCTGCACTCTTGAAATCTTATTAGCCAAGTCTCAAACTGTGTTACAACAATATGATCTATTAGTTATTTATTGCCCTTTTATTTAGGATGTACTCATTTAAGTTTTTTGGCACATGCACATTCCTTAGCTGCTTTTGCGGGCTGTGGACACTCTCGCTCATAACTCATATTGGGCCTTATCTAGTCAGTCTGATGTGGTTTGGAAAGTGTGCGTGCAGAGTTTCACTGCAAGCATTCGAATTTGCATGGCAGGTGAGTGAAAAATCTGAAAACTGCTCCCTGCAACTTAGTTAAAACTCAGGCATTGCCATAGTAACTGCTTATCTGTTCTTACCCAGCGAACATCTATAAATGGAGAGCGGTTTTCCTGTGATTCACATGATCCTTTTGAGGTTATGCAGGATGCTCAAGTGAAATGCAAAAGCGCATGCCGCAGGTTTACATGCAGCTAATGAGGAGGTGAGTCTGTCTTACTGAGGAGGCTTTCATAAACTGTAATAGATATAATCTGAGCTGGTGAATGATGGACATCTATTTGGTGCTGCAGAGTTGTATGACTAATGACAATCTGTCTAGATTACTAGTTAGCTTGATTACTGTTTTGTACAAATCAGTACGAGGCTAAGCTCCTGTCTCTTGAGAACATTTTGGCTGGTTTAGTAAGTTGCTGACATATCTAATTATTTTAGCTCTGCTGCAAAAACAAGCCATCATGGGAGCACACCTGACGTGAAGCCTGTGCTAAAAGTAGGCCTCCTAAAATAACTTTGGACCAAATTTTAATGCAGCGTTGCATGTATTCTTCATGAAGTAGTCATAGATGCAATTTGAGTACAAAATAAATCTAAGGCTGCATCTGAAATCTCTTACTTCTCTACTATAGTGTAAGTCATAAACATTATATGAAAAGAATAGCATGTCCGATTTCTCAATATTCGTAAAAGAGTAAAGCAACATCTGATGCTGGCAGGTCACATGAATTATGACAAATGTAGTACATCCAGATTACACATTTATACTATAGAACATCTACTTTTTTAATAGTTGTGAAGTACTTAACTATTTAAAAAGGGGACTTCTCAAAAACTTTGACATTTTGGACAAGCCATTTGTAGTGGTATCTGAAATCATAGTGGACATTGTCGAGTAAACTTGTTCAATTGTGCAATAACAAGTATATGACCAATGTATACTCAATGGCAAGTCTCAAAAGAATACTTGTGTACAGAATGAATGAATTTCTGCATCTCAGCAGAAGATAGCATCTGCCGGCCATCTGCCACACTTAGTGTTTGAATGCACTCACTCTTTTTCATTCACTTTTTTCAAGTGTATTGTGTTAGTGGAGTAATAGGGAGGAATAAATGAGGTTATAAGGAGAGATTTCTGATGCAGCCTAAGCCTATGCTTTTGACATCATACAGATTCCAGAAAGGTACATGCTTTGTGACTGACAGGTTGGTAATAAGCTTAGGAACATGTTTAAACAGACATTTCAAACAGAATAGATGACATAATGGAATCAGAATTGTCTTATCTTGTCTCTTGTGATGGTACAGGTTTACTCGATTGTCAGTCAGACAGTGGAGATCATTGTTTTGCCAGTGTAGTTTCAGAACTGAATTGTCCCACATGCTGCGAACAAGATGCACAGTGAGGTGGGTGGCCGTTTCCACAAGGCCATGCCAATAACTTATGTTTGATGCAAATGACAAAACTGTCCTTTCAAACTCAATAATGTGTATTCCTTTCATTGACTTGCAAAGTAATCTAATCCTCAGCCTGGTTTCATTCTAAAACAATACCAAGCTAGGGCTTGTGGCATGTTTACAGGGTTCCCAGCGACAGATCTTTCTCATAAAGGCTACACTATGCACATTTCTGGAGAGGAGTCCATTGCATGAGCTCCTTCACGCTCACAGTGGGACGTGTTTCCTCGGGGCTGCTCTGGTGTCATTGCACAGGCCTGTAGCATGTGTAATGCAGCAGGATGAGTAAATGTCCATGTGCTGAACGGCCAATCACTGTCCGCCGCTCTAACACTGCGCTCTTTTCTGTACAGTACTCGGGCATGGAGGCATAGACATTCTTCCAGTGCCAGCAGTGCTGCCAAGAGTTCCACAGGAAAATTAGAAATGAAGGAGGGCAAAACTGAGAGAGAACGAGAACAAAGCTATTGTGCGGCTTTGGTTACATGCCTTTCTTATTGCTCTACTTGAATGACAGAGAACCTTGTAGTTTTTTTTTATTTATAAGGCCATGTTAAATGTTTTATGGAAGGCTTTGCCTCTAACAGTGGTAATCAGTCTCCTCTGGCACAATCCTGCTGTGGCTAAAGGATGCTAAATTAGGATTTTTGAACTTTACATTGACTATGAGAACTGATAGAATGCCAGTAAATGTTCCTTTCTTTTTTTATATTATGGAAGAGGCTGCACTAGGTTGAGTCCATGTGAACAGCAAGCATGTGGAATAGTAATATCAGAGGGTTGCCGCCCCATTTCCTTGTTTAATTTCTTTCTGAGCATCACCACCAGTGAAGAACACAATGACCGGTGGATACTAAGCTATTAAGCAAATGCAAGAGGTTGCAGGGTTATTATAGTTAACTGAAACTAAAGCCATTACAAATTGAACTTGAAATAAAATAAACATTAACTTAAATCAACTGTGATGATCATGCTGAATTTCTGACACTGTCAGAAAATTATTGTAGGCTATATTTGGTCACATAACCGTGACAATGGCCATCTTTGAACCTCTCTTACTGTACAACATAGAACCACTGATTAGGAGCCACAGTTACAGAAATTGGCATGATTGTTTCACGAAGCCAATCTTTTGTCTGGGCAAACTTAAATTGAAATAAAAAATAATTAAAAACAATATAGATATTACCACCCCCCCCACACACACAAAATTATGAAAATTAAAATGGAAAATATAAAATATAAAAGTAAAAACTACAATAGAATCTCAATGATACTAAAATAACACTAGGGTTTGTTTGCTGCTTCTGTAGAGTATGACCTCCTTCTATCATCTCGTTGGCCACAATACTTTAAATCATGCTTGGACTAGAAGGAAACAAACCCTAATAGGATTCCTAAATCATTTGTTGTTTTTCTCTCCATCCTCATACAGCCTCATTGGTTTGCCAGGAAAGCAGTGAAGACATGTGAAATTGTTGTTGTTTAGAGCCTTCCAGCAGCTGTGGAACGGACAGGGGTCGTAACAGTCGGCCCTCCTTATCGTGTCAGTGGGAAAGTGCTCTCCATGCATTCGTTTTCCTCTTTCTTCACCCTAATGGCTCCGCTGCTCTGTGGGGGGAACAGAAATCATAAATCAGATCTGTCCCTAGGGGAAAGTGAGAGGACAGAAAACAAGCATGAAAACTTTCATCACGTTCCATAAATGTGGGTCATGGTGGCTGCTAGTGTTGTTTATGAACGCTACCTCCATCAGACACTGATGGGCCTGATACCGGGATGGCTTTTAGTCAGTTGTGGTTTATTGATTGCTGGATAAGAGTGGATGTTATCTCAGACTGAGGCCATGCTGAGGTGGTCCGTGGGTGTTGAGATGGAGCTCAGGGTGGCTGTTATCCGTTCTGCCTTGCAGGCTAGTACGCACAATTCCAGTGCATGTACAACCAGTAATGACACCCCTGTGGACCATAGAAGAGCCACACAGACCGACGGGTGAAACGAGGAAAACAAGCCTTTGTAGCCTAGCTCTGACATTTCAGTCTCGTGTTCTGAGAAAGTAATAATCAGGTTAAACATTAGAAATGTCATTGCTGTTGGAACTTGGAATTATAAATGTTAATTTGGCTGTTAATTTCTAGATTTGTGTATTTAGCTTATTTAGATTTAAATTTAGGATGAAATGCTTTATGCTGAAGGCCTCATGGATAGTTTATCAGATGAATATCTAGCTTTATATGGAAGAGAAGTTTACATTTTTGCCCAAAACAACTACTTGTAAAAGTCATCGGAGATCAGCTATACCCTGTCGAAGACTGCTGTCGAATGTTTCCTATAAGAGTCAGTGCTATGTTTTCTTGAAATGTAAATGCAAAATACAACCTCATTACTGTGAGACTAGTAGGCAGAAAGCTGACGTTTGTTTGCCTGCAGGCAATAAACTGAGCTCAGGCATATTTTTTGGAAAGATCTTAATGATTGTTCCTTGGAAAACGCCCTGATAGTGGGTGGGGTCCCAAATAAGGAACACACTGTTACATAGTGAAGGTTGCAACACGTCGATATGACTGTAATATCAATGCTTGGCTGCTAATCAGGGAAAAGTGCAATGCTAAACATGTCTGATTTCACATATAAGGTCATGTTTATGATACCTTGTGCTATTAAAGCCTATAGGGCTTTTGTGCAAATGATTATGTGCATTATTTAAAAGACCTTGGGGCCAAACCTGATTAGTATTTAGCTGCTTGTGGTCTTATTTTCAATCTATTTATTCTGCTGCATTGCTTAAACACAATGACACACTTCCTTCAGGCTCCGTTTAAGTAGTTTCCATGGCTACAAACGCTCTTGCAGCTGGATGGGCAAAATGAGCAGAGAGCATGGACAATAATGTACTCCCAAACACCCCTCCTTCACTCTTTCTCCGCTCTCTCCCTAAAGGTCTTGTTTTGGCACTGTAGGGGGGGATTTTTGGGAGTTTTATGCTGCATTTAAGAGTAGAGGAAGTTTGACTGCACAGATGTTGCACCCCAGCACAGGTGTGGCCTAACTGGAGCGCTCTGGAGGAGCTGAATTGAAGAGATGTACAGATAAAAACACATCTACAGGCATAGGGAGGGATGGTGGGTTACTGAGAAGATCTAAGATGGGAGATTCCCAGGTGAAGCTTTGGTCAGAAAGCCTTTGGTAAATACATCAAGAGCCTGTCAGGTTCTTTTGACAACGTACAGTAAGGTATGTATTCGCTCTCCTTTTCATCTTACACCAAAGAATTGTCATGAAACTACAAAGATGTTCTTTTGGCTGCAGTTAATAAGAAACATTGAGGATGAGATTTGGATGTGAAGAGAGAAGGACAAAGTAATACCAGAGAGCCTGAATTCACTGTGGGTTGAAATGTGAAGCTTCAATAAGTAAAAAGATAAAGAAAAGCTTTATGTGTGTAAGATTGACCTACTGTTTCCTTTTAGTAGACATTTTAAAATGAAAGTTTTGTCGTAATTTACCTCTATATTGTTCTAAGCCCATTATTTCTTATATAAGACACAGAAGGAGATATTTTAATAGAAATTGTTCAAAGAATCTCTGCGCTCTAGATTTGTATTTCATGCAATGAAGGCCTTATGTGACCATCAAGGATCGCACGATGATAGAAAACCTGAAGAAAAAAGGGAGATTTTATTTTTTACATTGTTCAATTTTTTTAAAATTTTCTTTAGGCCTGGAAAGGTCTTGGAAAAGAGTAAAATCATGTCATGTAAATGTTTGTAAACTACAACATTTGATCATTTTTTAAAAATGTTTATTCAAAAGATTGGTGCCTCACATAAAAATCGAAATCAGCATGTGAAAAATCCTTATCTAGAAATCACAAACGACTGGAAAGATAATGAAATATCATTGATATCCACTCAGCAAACTCCAAAAGGACAATTTTGCCATATATAAATATTAGGGCTGTGAATCTTTGGGTAGACAACGATTCGATTTGATTCATGATTTTCAATTTGATTCATGAACGATTTTTGCAAATTTAAAATGATTCAATTCGATTTGGTTCACAATTAAATTCGATTCGATTTGATTACAACGATTTGATTCTGCATTCTTTAAGTGCATTCACAGGATTATTCCCCTAAATTCTTTAAATGCTTAGTTGGGGCAAATTACACAGCAGCCTTAATGGTTAGAGAACCATAGGTTAGAGAGAGAGAGTGAAAAAAACAATTGTCCATTGTTGGATGATAGTTAAATGATGCTATGGCATGACATGGCATACATCAAATTTATGTAAGTCAAAATTTAAAAAAAGATTTAAAATATTATGTATAGGTTAACAGTTTGTCACACCAGGGGCTTAGCCATCATTTCAGAAGTGACAGAAATGTCAATTACAATAATTTTATGTATGTATGTATTATAATTATAATTATTATTATTTGTATTTTTTTTTACAAGGAATTATTTTCGCATCTATTATTTTGAATTTGCTAAGAGAATAAAATACTGGTGGACAATAATCAATAATTTGTAATTTCTGTAATTTTTTCCTAATGTCAATTTTATTAGTGATGCACCGAAATGAAAATTCTGCGCCAAAATCGAAAATTTAGGATGCACTTGGCCGAAAACCGAAACTGAAGCCGAAAATGGCTTCTTTTAAAAACGTATATATATATTGCTTGGATTTAATGGATCTGAATTGAAAAATCACAATATAATAATCAAACTTTTATTAACAGTTACATAACAAAACATAAAATATTTTTTTACAATAAATATAAATAATAATTATTCTTCAAGTTTTATGTTCCATCAAATAAAATAGTTTTTTAAAAATTGTGCAAAAAAATCCACAATTTTGGAGATTTTTGCAGAACAAATGTTACATATTGCAACTTTGGTGTCCTCTCGTATAGGGCTGTCACTTTTGTGAAAAAAAAATCCTGTTCGATTTTTGAGACATAGGCAAAGTGTTCAATGAATCGTTAGTAAATTGCCTATATTTGGCGTTGATCCGTTTTTCAACGCCAAATATAGGCAAATCCACCGACAACTAAACAGGCATTAGGGCGAACGTAAAGAGGCCGCTTGAGACGCGCACAAGTCAGCAATGTGGACTGCCATAACATCAATGAAAAACATTACTGAAGGCTACATTGATATTATGCACTAATAGGCTCTGTGTGTGTGTGTGTGTGTGTGTCAGAACCTGCAGTTGCTGTGTGACGCGCGTTCGCTGCGAGCGTATAGTAACGAGCTGGACGCGCTCCGAGAGAAGGCCGTTAAAATCGATTCCCTGTTTTCGTTTTTGAAACTTGTGTTGGTTGGTCCGATCGATTGTGCAGCTTTTGTGACAAGCTTTTTTTGATTGTGACAGCCCTTTGACATGCTTAATCTTTGATAGGCAGACGCGTGATAACAGCTCGACCGTGAGTGAAACCTAAGCGCTTGCTCACGGATGGGAGGGGCGGGTGACATTCATTTTCGGTTTACGTTTTCGGCTGTTTTTTTTATTTCGGCCCGAAACCGATAATGCCATTTCGGCCGAAAATTTTCGGCGGCCGAAATTTCGGTGCACCCCTAAATTTTATGATTGTTTTATACACACAATTTTAAATTTTCTGCACAGAATAAGGTATAAAATAAACCTTTATAGTTTCTGTACTGTAATAAATCATGTGTTAATTAGCACTGCATCATTCATACATTTTATTTATTTATTGTGTTTATTGTTTCAGTTCATTCTGCTAGTTATCAGATAAACCTCGCGCTCTTATTTCAATGTTGTTGTTAATGCTGTGGTTATTACACGTCAGCTGCGTCAGAGATGAACGGAGCGCGAGCGTAATCCTGTGACAGTCACAGGCAGTAAATAGTGGAGCGCGTCAAAGAGTGATGCGAGGCACGAGCACTGTTCAAGGTCTCCATTAATTCGTACTTGTAGTCATTTAATTTGTATATATTTTGAAAGCACTGAATCGCTATAGAATTCGCGATTCATTTGATTCTTAGCATTTTAAATCGATTTCTGTCCGAGATCGGTGATTCACGATTCAAATATTATGTTTCGAAATCGATGCATTGCATCGTTATGGTTTGTATTCGATGCATCGATAAAACGAGTGAATCAATAACTTCTAATAAATATAGTCAATGTGACTCATTCTGTTATGTGTCTGTCTGATGCTGCAATACCTAATAGGCTTATTTCACTTAAGACATCTAAATATGCAGAGTTTGTCATGAATTCACACCAAGTCTTTAAAAAGAATGATACAGTCCGTCCTCATGCGGTTCCTCCCTGGGTGAGTCACTAATGGCTGTAAGTTGTATTTGTTTTGGAACCATATTTTTAGGACTTTAAAGGAGCTTACCCGTAAGAGCTTGTGATGAAGGGTATAAAAGGGATTGGGCCTGTGCTTCTTTTGTTCATTGTTGAACATGGCAGTTGAGTCTCAAACTGTTGAGATGACCTGTTTGAGATTAAAGCTTGTCATGCAAAAAAATAAAAAAATAAATAAAAGATTCTGCATTTGTTTTTCTCTGATGTTTTGACATTTTTTTTGCAAGTGTTAATTGTTAGCTATTATATCACACGTTTCTGCCAAACTAGGTCCTATCACACAGAGATTAAATTGGGAAAGGGTTATTTGCATCTTTACCTTGAGGTCAGGTCAACACTGATCTCATCTGTATTTCCAAAAATACAGACCTGAAATAGGCCCAACCTCTCTGAGGTTACAAGTTCAGTAGCTGCTCAGATAGATTGTTTATCAGAAACGTTTAGTAAACATTTTTGGGAATCTTATGACAACTGTTAAGAAGCAGTATGGGTTATATTTCAACCACAGATCAAATAAATTATATTTTGTTTATAGATGATTAAGCCTATTTTCAGAAGTTAGGTCTAGAAAAAAAAATTCACTCACAGACTGGCACTGTTTGTAAATTTCACAAGAACAAAGAAACAAATTGAATTGATTGATTGATATTGATTTTATTTTTCTAACAGTGTGGGGATGGATGTAAGTCTAGTCAGTCGGTTACAAGAAATAAACAAACCAAAGGGCTAAAAGCCAAGAAAAATAATCCTTCAAACTTCTGGGATTTACGCCCCTGACAAAAAGAAAATATATCATGGGTTTGCACCTACTCAATCTAGATTTTTTCCCCTCTTTGTGGCACTGAGGAGGGGCGAGCTGTGCTCTTTGTGGTTTTGCATACGTATGTGCATTGAAACTTACACTGAAACTAATACTACTAAGTTTGGGAAGTCAGTACATGCAAACAGATAAATATATCAACGTGGCATAAGCAAGCGCCTGTATGTCACTCTCTAGAGTTCTGGGTATGCAGTTCTTCTAAACGCCATTGATTAATTATTTTTAGCCTATTTTTGTAAACACGTCCACCCAGTCTGGTTGCGCAGAAAGAATGAATCGGCAATTGTGATTTCATTTGACGTGTGTCTTAATGATGTGATGAATAATTTTGTGAAGTGATTTATCCTTCAGTGCTACAGTAAAGCTCTTTAATGATGGAAACGCTCATGGCAGAAGCGCAGATGAACTAATGCAACATTGCTCGACGTTTACTTTTCCTCGGCCGATAGCATCTGAAATTGCTTTTTAATTACATGCCTGTTTGAAGTAGCGTTATTTGCTGAGTAAGAAATGTTGGTGAATTGAAAGATCAGATTTAAAGGGAACGCTAACACAGGGATGGGTCTAAACCATTTTTCCATCATGTTAGAAATGTTTTGGTTTAAAGTAGCCCACTGGTCTAGTGAATACATTGCAAACTGGTTCCAGTGATTCACTTACTGCAATCGAGTGGTTCTTGTTCTTCTATTTCACACTAATGTCAATGTAACACTGCATTGTGGGTTGAATTAATCATTTTCAAGAGAAAAAACAATGTGCACACTGTTTTAAGTTTACCATTTAATTAGTTTTCTAAAAAGGAGCAGACAGACAGTGGAGGGGAAAGTGGTGCACAGTACGTCTGTCTTTCATTTAAACAAAAATCCCTTTTTTCTCTTGTGAAAATGTCAATGTTTGGTTGAAAATGTACCGTACCTGTTGAACTGAATCAGTTTTTTCCTCTTTATTCCACAGGTAGGCATATGAATTCTCTCTGGACTGCGAGAGCTGCGTTGTGCTAGAGCTGGACTCAAAAGAACCAGGTAATGAATGGAAGGAGCAGGTAGCTAAAACTACACCCGTATGATTGTTGACAGATGGTGCTTGTTTGTTTCTCTGCCTAATGTAACTCAGAAGTATGCAGTACTTTTACTTTGAATTCTGCAAACGTAATGCCTGGAAAAAGTGTAGCTATTACCTCTGCACCACTGAGCCCCAAAGGCACCATACCAGCCACCTGCGTGTCTGCTCGGACCGAGTAAGTGTTTTTTTTTTCCTGTTTTAAAAGTTGGTGAGTGTAACATTTCTCACAAGGGGCCTTTTACATGCCAGTGAGTGAACTAAAACATGGCAGTAATGACCCAGCCAATAGCTTTCACTCCATGAGGTGTCAGATGAAAAAAGAAGCTCTCCAAAGACGTTGAATCACATCCATAACCTGTAAATCAAGGCGGCTTTGTAGAAACCTCTGCGTAGTCCACTTCAGTGTAGACCATTGCTCAGAAACGCATGAGTCACACTTATTGCGGCGGTAAAACAACCTCACAATCTGGCCTCAGTCTCATGGGACATTCTTAAAGAGTGAGGTAAGACTGACCCAGGAAACCTCCCAGCATTTTATTCTTTGGATTATTTCTCTTTATGGGAAAATACTGTCACCACTCCCTCTTAGCGTTGTTCCCTTTAAAAGAAAAGAGCCAGACAAAGCACTGGATCAAATTTAGACTAACGTGTCTGCACACATTCCCTGAACAGATTAATAGAGAGAGACATGAGATGGATAGATATCTATAGATATAGATAGATAGGAATAAAGTACTATAGATAGTTATATATAGAAATAGATATATATAGATATATAGATGAGAGAGGGGTGATATCTAGATAGATAGATAGTGAATTGATAGATAGATGGACAGACAGACATACTGTGTGTCATTTTCTTTTGTGATGAACATGAATGACCTCAGGCTTGCGGAAATGTTTGATATATATATATATATATATATATATATATATATATATATATAATTCTGCTTGAATTGATTTATAAATGCATTTTTGTAATGATTTATGTCGCACATGAATCATCTGCTCATGTCTATGAAAGCTTGTTCAAGGTTTGTTACTTTATATCTCATATTTATATCCCAATTTAATGGTATGATTTTATTGCAATATGCAAATCATTTGTCATGAATCAAGGCTGACAGCCTTAACCATGTGTGGAGTTGCGTTTGTCACACTGCTTTGAGCTTTCCTCTGATTTTCTAAATTGCACTGTTATTTTATAGATGTCTCTGACTTGCAGCCATAGAGCTATTTCTTAGAAAAATATTCCAGGTGATTTCACTCAGGCCTGTCTAGACCTCAGTCCATGTTATTTAACAAATGTAAGTCCCGAGGTCTCTGCTTTGTAAGGCTGTGTAATATATTGCACAATCATCCATGATGGTAGAAAATCCAATGTAAGGACTAAGTTTGTGAAGCTTGAGTGAAAACACAAGCATGTGGTTGGAGACTCTAACTATGTCTGTCATCTCTGATTGAGTCGAGTATGAGCAGCCCGCAGTGATGTGCCTGAAGCATGTCTCCATGCGGCCCCATGGGTTTTTGTGGGACAGCAATGGTAATATTTCTCCCTGAAACATAGTTGGCGGACCACATTGTTTTTGCATTTAATGCTTTTATGTAACCATTGCTAAGGCCAATTAGCATCATATCTGTTGCAGGGAAAATGACACATGACACAAGCCCCCATTAATTTTTATAATTATTTTGACTTTCTCCCCCGTTATTGCATTCATCACCGCTAATTGATCGAGAGAATGCACATAACGGAGGTGTTTGGGGTGATGGGGGCTGTCAGACTAATAAATCACAGTTTGCACAGAGCGTGCACATCATGCTCTGCCTCATTTCCCTTCTCCCTAATCACTCCAAAC
Source organism: Carassius carassius (assembly GCF_963082965.1). NCBI lineage: Eukaryota > Metazoa > Chordata > Actinopteri > Cypriniformes > Cyprinidae > Carassius > Carassius carassius. The sequence continues at coordinate 17,112,040 of NC_081774.1, read as the reverse complement.
ACCAAACAAATATATATAGTTCTCTGAGCTAAAGCAGCTCTAGAAGCTCTCAGCCTGTATGTGTAGACTGACCCGCTTCTCCAGCTTTGACCAACACTCACTATTTTTGAGTCTTACTCAGTGTTGGGAAATTACTAACTAAAAGTAGCAACATTACTAACTTGACTATATATTTAGTTACGTGACAAAATAGCTTTCAAAACAAAATAGCTTTGCCAGGAATAAACTTTGTTTCCAACAGGTAGCAATGAATCATCTTGTTTACATATTTTTTTTTGTAAATAGAATTGTATTTGTTTGTGTATTTGGCTGCATATTTTGACTTGGTTTATTTATTTTTGTGGCTACAAATTTAGTTCAATTATGCTGGTTTTGTTTTTGACTTGATCATGTTTTTTATTTATTTATTGGTTGTATGTATTTAGTGTAAAAGTCATTGTTCTGTTTATTCCTTTATTTATTTAGATAGATGGAAAGATAGATAGTCACCTTAAATTACAATAGCATTTCTTTTTTGTGGCTGCATAAAATTAAGTGCTGCTGTTTTACACACACACACACACACACACACACACACACACACACACACATATATGTGTATATATGTATGTTTATGCATCTATGTATGTATATACAGTACACACCTTCTCATTCAAAGAGTTTTCTTTATTTTCATGACTATGAAAATTTTAGATTCACACTGAAGGTATCAAAACTATGAATTAACACATGTGGAATTATATACATAACAAAAAAGTATGAAAATATGTCATATTCTAGGTTCTTCAAAGTAGCCACCTTTTGCTTTGATTACTGCTTTGCACACTCCTGGCATTCTCTTGGTGAGCTTCAAGAGGTAGTCACCTGAAATGGTCTTCCAACAGTCTTGAAGGAGTTCCCCGAGAGATGCTGAGCACTTGTTGGCCCTTTTGCCTTCAGTCTGCGGTCCAGCTCACCCCTAAACCATCTCGATTGGGTTCAGGTCCAGTGACTGTGGAGGCCAGGTCATCTGGCGCAGCACCCCATCACTCTCCTTCTTGGTCAAATAGCCCTTGATGCCTTCAGTATGACTCTACAATTTTCATAGTCATGAAAATAAAGAAAACTCTTTGAATGAGAAGCTGTGTCCAAACCTTTGGTCTGTACTGTATGTCTGTGTGTGTGTGTGTGTGTGTGTGTGTGTGTGTGTGTGTGTGTGTGTGTGTGTGTGTGTGTGTGTGTGTATGTGTGTGTGTCTGTGTCTGTGTGTTTCATGTTGCGATTAATTGCTCATGCTTTTATCACGGTATTAGCACGGTATTGAAATTTAGTTAAAAAAAGGTCATAATTAATATAATTACAGGTCATAATAAATACAACCCAAATTCCGGAAAAGTTGGGACGTTTTTTAAATTTTAATAAAATGAAAACTAAAGGAATTTCAAATCACATGAGCCAATATTTTATTCACAATAGAACATAGATAACGTAGCAAATGTTTAAACTGAGAAATTTTACACTTTTATCCACTTAATTAGCTCATTTAAAATTTAATGCCTGCTACAGGTCTCAAAAAAGTTGGCACGGGGGCAACAAATGGCTAAAAAAGCAAGCAGTTTTGAAAAGATTCAGCTGGGAGAACATCTAGTGATTAATTAAGTTAATTGATATCAGGTCTGTAACATGATTAGCTATAAAAGCTTTGTCTTAGAGAAGCAGAGTCTCTCAGAAGTAAAGATGGGCAGAGGCTCTCCAATCTGTGAAAGACTGCGTAAAAAAATTGTGGAAAACTTTAAAAACAATGTTCCTCAACGTCAAATTGCAAAGGCTTTGCAAATCTCATCATCTACAGTGCATAACATCATCAAAAGATTCAGAGAAACTGGAGAAATCTCTGTGCGTAAGGGACAAGGCCGGAGACCTTTATTGGATGCCCGTGGTCTTCGGGCTCTCAGACGACACTGCATCACTCATCGGCATGATTGTGTCAATGACATTACTAAATGGGCCCAGGAATACTTTCAGAAACCACTGTCGGTAAACACAATCCGCCGTGCCATCAGCAGATGTCAACTAAAGCTCTATCATGCAAAAAAGAAGCCATATGTGAACATGGTCCAGAAGCGCCGTCGTGTCCTGTGGGCCAAGGCTCATTTAAAATGGACTATTTCAAAGTGGAATAGTGTTTTATGGTCAGACGAGTCCAAATTTGACATTCTTGTTGGAAATCACGGACGCCGTGTCCTCCGGGCTAAAGAGGAGGGAGACCTTCCAGCATGTTATCAGCGTTCAGTTCAAAAGCCAGCATCTCTGATGGTATGGGGGTGCATAAGTGCATACGGTATGGGCAGCTTGCATGTTTTGGAAGGTTCTGTGAATGCTGAAAGGTATATAAAGGTTTTAGAGCAACATATGCTTCCCTCCAAACAACGTCTATTTCAGGGAAGGCCTTGTTTATTTCAGCAGGACAATGCAAAACCACATACTGCAGCTATAACAACAGCATGGCTTCGTCGTAGAAGAGTCCGGGTGCTAACCTGGCCTGCCTGCAGTCCAGATCTTTCACCTATAGAGAACATTTGGCGCATCATTAAACGAAAAATACGTCAAAGACGACCACGAACTCTTCAGCAGCTGGAAATCTATATAAGGCAAGAATGGGACCAAATTCCAACAGCAAAACTCCAGCAACTCATAGGCTCAATGCCCAGACGTCTTCAAACTGTTTTGAAAAGAAAAGGAGATGCTACACCATGGTAAACATGCCCCCGTCCCAACTATTTTGAGACCTGTAGCAGAAATCAAAATTGAAATGAGCTCATTTTGTGCCTAAAATTGTAAACTTTCTCAGTTTAAACATTTGCTATGTTATCTATGTTCTATTGTGAATAAAATATTGGCTCATGTGATTTGAAAGTCTTTTAGTTTTCATTTTATTAAAATTTAAAAAACGTCCCAACTTTTCCGGAATTCGGGTTGTATAACTGAACCTTTAAATACAATAAAGCAATAAAGAAAAATATATAAAGTTAAAAGTTAAACACAGATTAAAGTACAAAAGAACTATAAAGTATATATACGTATATATATGTTTCTGTATATATGTGTGTGTGTGTGTGTAGTATTTACTTCAAATGTATGGGTTCTGTTTGTTTGTTTGTCTATTTTTTTTCAGACCGACAAATGTCCTTAAATTTTTTTAATTTTTTAAATAGCTTGTATAGCTAACCACAAGTCTAGACTGTTACTTGTTTTTAAACTGTTGCATGCAAATTGCAGGAATACAAGCTTAAAGCTAAAGATAGTCATTATTTAAAGCACCAACACCAGTCATGTGAATCTACTCGAACCATGCAGAACTGTAATGGCACTAACTGAAGGATTGCCAGTTCTTCGTTTGACTTTGAGGTTTGAGAAGCGTCAATGCTTGGATTAACTGAAGGCAAACAACACTTCTCTGTTACAAAGTGCACTTTAAAACTGAACCGTCTTCTCCAAGAGTGGCTTGTGACGTTAGGGAAGTGGAGCCACCCTGTCTCTATCAGACAGCTGAGGATGGATGTGTGAAGCCTGTGCACTCTCTCCTGTATGGCGCGACCTCGGCTCTCCAGACCTGATCTGAGGATCACATGCACCAAGACAAAACTAAGAATAGATTTAACCTATTATTACATTTTACCGTTGATTGAGTAGTTTCATTAAGGGTGGAGTTGGTGGACTAAAATTGTCTGTCAGTGGTTAGTATTCTTTATTTCGTCTGGTGGCTCATGTTAGACATAAGCCAAGACAATGATGTCACCGTACCAACATTTCAGTATTCAGTAATTAGTACCAATAAAAGTAAAATTTTATCACTCTCAGTTCAGTTATGGTTTAATTTGAGTATTTTTTATATGAAAACAAAAAAATCTTATATATATTAGTTAATTAACAATGCTGTAAATTATAAGTAAATTATACATCAAAACAACGTACCTTTCAAGTATTGTTCAAATAAGTAAAAATAGCATTAAATAGATTGAATGAAAAAAGTCATAAAATTAAAAACTAAGAAATGTATGACAGGTAACAGAACAAGCAGCAGATGTATTGCACTTGCACTTCAAGACTTAATTCTCAGATCTATTTTAATGTATTCACTGCTATGGTTACACTGTCAAACATTCATGTGTGAATGAATCACTTATTAACATTGTGTTTAAACTTTGTTGGTTACGGCAAAACTTCCTGCAAGCGTGCAGAGCTCGAGCTAAACAAACTCTGACATATCAAGCTGAATCTGACTTTAAAGCCTCTGGTTGGCCGTTGTGTTCAGGCACTCAACAAACATGTTTGTGATTGGCTACATTGCTCAATGCTCCAAAACACATTTTAAATCTAATTGTTTTAAAGATTTGCCTTTATTTTGAAAGGACTGTAAGTAGACAGAAAGTGAAGTAGGAGAGAGAGGGAGAATGGATCGGGAAAGGTCTGCGAGTAAGAATTCGAGCTCAGGATCCCCGAAGTGCAACGGCGTGCTGCCCTCAAGACTGTCAGCACCAATGAAATGGAAACTTTTGACAGTCTTCACAGGGACATTTAAATTCAGCTGCATATCAATATTTCCTGACCAACTCTGTACTCTGTACTATAATTTTTTTAAATTTTCAATTAAAATTTTCATTTTAAATGTATTCCCTCAAAAATGTGGTGAGAACATTAAATTTGACAACACAAAAATTTGAACCAAAAAAAGAGCTGTGGTGTGCCTACTTTGATTTTTTTTTTTGTTCAAATTTTTGGATCATGTGTGATGGTGGCTGACGATGAACTGTTGAAATCCATTCTGCTATACAAAAGGTTGCTGAAACATGAGTAAATGATGACAGGTGAACTGTCTCTGTAACCCCAAGTTTTCTGCAGTTAGTGTACTGTGAAATGGCTAAATATCTATTAAATTTTTTTGAAACATCCAAATACAAGTTATAAATACAGACCTGTAGAGCTGATATTAACAGAAAATCATTTATACTGTACCAGCCCTCTCCAATTTGTCGTTATAGTTAAAAAGTGGTTGTTCCTCATGCAAACAAGCTTGTAAAAAGAAGCTCTGGCCAATATCGTCAGTGTTAGAGAGAGGTTGGGCACACATTCCAGCAGTGTCGGGTCTCATAATAAAACATAACACCGGCTCCACATCGCAGCCCCTGTGTGAGTGCACTGTGGTCCACATATGCTGCCATTTATATGATGTTTTTCTTGCTTCATTAGGAGCCTCAGCAGACAGCAACCAAGGGAAACCCACACAGGTATATATTTAAAAATTGTCACACAGTATGACCTTACATGAACAGATAATTGTTCTATCACAGCTTCTTTTTGGTCTGAGATTGAGGATTCAACTTTGTTGCTAAGGGCACTTCTGTTAGACAATCTGTTTAAGTATTACTTGTTGTATATTTGATAATGGCTAAATGTTTTAGATGATGATATATGCTCATTAGATGCAAGGAGCTTTACACAGGGGCTTGACAGTATGAGTCTTGTGACATATGTCTCTCATAAAACCAGGGAAGTGCTTTCCAGGAATAGAAAGGTATAAGGCTTCATTGGAATTAAAATATCAGTGATAATATTCGGAGAACCCCACAAGAAAATTATTATCAGCCAGCTGCCTTCAACATGCATATGAGGCTTTTACTCTTTTTCTGTGATTTTAAGAGACTTTCCCACAATTAAGCCTGAATTATAATACAAAGGCCTAAATTTGTTCACATCTTAGTAACTTTGTCAGCCCAATTGAATTGAATTTGATTATACAGAGCTACTGAACTTTTGGGTTTACAAGACAAATGTTGGAAAAATGTAATGATTCCTGAATTGGAAAATTGATAACCAATTTGTGCTGATCTCATTCATATGTTTTCATATGATCAGCTTACCCCTCAGATTTAGGGGTGAATGCTTGCTTACAAGTTACATCTGTTTTATTATTTGATAACGTTTTTGTTAAATCTAATCATACAAATTTGAAATCAACAAGTTATAAAATAATTACTTATTCATAAGTGTTTTATTTTTTTTATCCAGTTGTTATTGATATTTAAACTAAACTAAAAGTCATTTTCATTAATTAAAATAAATCTAAAATAAAATATAATATATGTAGCTTAAAAAAAACGTGCCTTTGCCAACTTAACTGAAAAATGTAAGAAGTAATACGTACATTTTTTTAAAAAGAAATATTAAAAAATAAAATATAAATTATAAATAACAAAACAAAAAAATGGACAAAAAAAAGAAACATTTGTAAAATAAAATAAAAAGAAAACTGAAAATAATAAGTACTATAATTGCATAATAAAAAATAATAATAATGAGATTAGATATGTGATAAGTTTAGTGTTTCTGAGGTCCATCCTGGATTAAGTGTGGAGCTGCACATATGTCAGGTTGCTTTGCTGACAATATAATTTGTTGTGGGTGGGAAAGAATACATGTATTTTCACTAATGGTCTCAAATTTTGATGCCCATGGTTTTGTCATCGTCATCCTGCTTGCTATTTTAGCACACCCATTATCACCACAGCCCTTCTTCTGTCACCATTCCTGGTTTGGTTTCCAGTGATAATTAGAAGTGCTAATGAAAGAAGTGCTTTCAGTAGTAATCATATGTGCAGCACATGGTCACCCCCCTGTCTGCCATCTCATTAAATGACCAACCTCACAGCGCTATCTAGAATACTAGATTGTATCCCACCCAAAGCAGTTCTCTGCAAATACAGCTGGGGCTGCTGGAGCACTCACGCTCAGATGGTTTATTCATTTATAGGGTGTCACCGTGGCTCTTAATGGAGCATCTTAGTATGGGACATCCTGTCCAGTATCTTTGTTTACACCGTATGTCTGAGCCTTCCCAGATGCGGACTGCACTAAAACTGGACTTTCCCACATTCTTGAACCATTTTTCAACTGGATTATTCTGTTTACTGTATATAAGTATGTGTTTTTGATACTTTGACTTAAACATTGTGCCAATTTATGGCTGGTTCTGTCTTATTTCACCCCAGCTGTAGCGCAATAGGGACTCTCAGGAGCAAATGCAGCTGTCACGCACACCCAGCCCCGTCTCACACTCTCCCTTGAAAACAATCCGCTCATCTCCACCACAAGAGATGATTATCTGTTAATTACACCTACTAGTTTCTCAGTCATTGCGTTACAGGCAGATTAGACTCAGGAAATCGCCATAAAAATGTTGTCCATCTGAAAGTCTGCTTGAAGTCTCATGATGTTTTGTTCTGTGTTTTATTTATGAAACTTTATGAAGCATGAGCAGGGCTAATCGTATTGCTCAGGTTTGCAAAACAGACGCCGCCTTTAACTGAACCTCAGCTGTGGATCAGACGTGAGACGTGTGAGAGAATCTTGTCCCTTTAAACTCATTACTCACATTTGAAGCATCTGGACTAAGCGTTCCTGGTTGGCACAATGATAATTGGATTATGGAGTAAGCTCCTGGCATATTCATCAGACGGCAGAAGTAAGGTAATGACTGCCGGTCTAAAGAAGATGAATGGATGTGAGACATGACATCTGTGGAAAAGTGCTTATTCACTTTTTGACTAGGGAGAGAAAATAAAGCAGATGTATGAGATGTTAAAGGTCCCGTTTTTCACGCTTTTTTGAAGCTTTGATTGTGTTTACAGTGTGCAATATAACATGTGTTCATGTTTCGCGTGTAAAAAAACAGTATTTTTCACACAATTCACCTATCTGTATACCGCTGTTTTCACTGTCATAAAAACGGTCTGATGACTTCCTTGTTCTATGAAGTCCCTCCTTCAGAAATACGTAACAAGTTCTGATTGGGCCAGCGGTTCCTGTGTTGTGATTCGACACCAGCTTAGAGCACGCTGCCCTCCTGGAAACCCGCGATTGGACTAGTTTTGAGAAGCAAGTGGGCAGGAGCATGTGCTGGAGATGTACTTACAATCACAGGTGCATTTTTACTGACGAGATGCGCATGAAAATCACATTCATTTTTTTTACACAGCCCTAACATCTAGTTAAAGCTTAACAGCGTTGCCCTTTGTGTAATAAGTTACAGAAACTGCTAAACGCACCAACTTAAATAATAAAATACACTTACCGGTTGTGGTCCATAAACAACGCCTTCTCCAGACAAAGAGGGAACTGCTCCATCTTTCAGGAATAATCTTTGTGAGAATCCGGCATTAAACTGATTGAGATTGAGGAAGTTGTCCTCAGCAAGCTGTCCTCAGCAAAATGTGCTGCACATAGTTTTACATGTGGATTATAATTTTCGGGAACCGAGTTAAACATAAATTGTAACCATTAATCTCTAAGTACAGCGTCCCTGGGAAGGCCAAACAAAGATGATTGGACTCCGAGATGAAAATAACAGCGTTTCAACGACATGGCAACAAACACAAATGCAGCTCTTCCTCCTTCTCCGTCGGAGCGCAACAAGGCCACGCCCCCTTTTTGTGAATTCATATGGGCAGAGGTTAGTCAAAAAACTGTTTTAGTGACGTCATTACTGCAGGAACTAGAGGGATGTAGTCCAAATGGGTCGTTTTTTGTAGGCGAATTCTGTTAAATAAAATATCTCGCTTGGCATTGAACTTTGAGCTTTAGAATTTTACAGATATTATTTATACTCTAACAACAACATTACACACTAACTAAAGTTTAAAACATGGGATCACGAAGAAGGGGACCTTTAAGGGTGACCCGTTAGTGTGTTTTACAGCAGATGTTTCCTGGCTTCCTTCCTTCTGGAGCAGGACATGGGCAAGCTACTTGCGTTTTGTTTATTATGGAAACTTACTAAGGCCAGCATCATTTCTATTCCTCATACTTGGGGTAAGTAGTAAGGGTGGGTGATATAGCCTCAAAATTATATCACAATATATTAAAAATATTTACGATAATCATATTAATGGTGATATAGAAAGAAATATGGAACATTTTATTGGTGATTGCAGCTGGCAGGCAGCAGCATTTATTTGTTCAAACACAATGAACTGCATTTTCCTTCCTTTTCCAATAAGCTATTGTCATTGATGACAGATTACCTGATTCAAAGTGTAAATCTATTGTCATAAGGTGGCAGAAGCAGCAATATAGTGCAATAGTAGTGACCAGTGTTGGGCAAGTTACTTTATATTAGTTATAGTTATTAGTTACTTCTCACAAATAGTAACTCAGTTATAATACATAACGCCTTGTCATTTACTTAAATGCTTGTACTAGTATAATATAAATATATACACGCAAATAAATAAAATATATTTATAAATGTATAATTGTATATGTATAATTATTTCATTAATTATTTTTTTATTGAATTCAGACCTTGTGAATCAAACCTTGTGTTTGTTTTGTGATTGCGGGATGACTTCATTAAATAAAAACAGGAAACAGGCCTGGGAAAGCACTGGGAAGTGTTGACTAAAGTTTGATTCTTATATATACTGTAGATGCTGTTGACATGCCAGTGCGTGTCTGTTGAGAGCAATTGGCCAGCGATAAACTTTATTGGATCAAGATGGCAGTGTACTATAGATGTTTCACGTGTATTTTTACAGTATCTCAAGCTGTTAAGATCTGTCAGGAAATAGTCCATGCTCCCAGAGCAATCCAGTGTGGAATAATGGTCATCCAGCTCTGTCCAGAATTCCAGTAACAGCAGCGATAATTGATCTCTAATAGCTCTCACGGTCACACACTGATGTGGCCATAAATAAAACAGCCTCTGTGAGACATTTTTAGAGCGTTGTCTCTGCTCTGATGGTAAATTTGACCGCTTTTTCCCCAAGAGCTAGTGTGGAAAATAATGGTTTTTATCTGCATCACTCGAAACCATCCAGTTTCTTCAGGGGTGGTTAATTAGGGGGTGAAAACACCACTAATGGCCTTTTAAGGACAGATAATACTTAAGTGAAAGTGAAAGATATTTTCACCATGCCTTCTATGTTCAGTAATCACTTGTTTGATTTTTACACTGTGGATGTTTAGGGAAGTTTTAGAGAGTGGTGTCAATATGCCAATAATTCGCTTAAAAAGGGCTGCTATGTGATTCTCATGCTGCTTACCTGCAGCATGGAGGATGTGAAAAGCTCTCTTCATATACAGAAAGCTAAATCTGAAAGTGAATGGAGCCATCCTGGATGACCATCTCTCCAGCTGAGGAGACGAGAGGTGAGCGTGTAGACGCCTGCTTCTCATGTGACCTAGTGGAACTAGTATCTAGTCCTTAGTGATAGACGGTGTTCTCACTAGAACACACGTTAGCTTATTTTTCTGTTGACAGCCTTTCAAAAGTAGCTATATAAGAATTCAGGAGTAGTATATCGTGATGAACTACATTATGCGCAATGGATAATCATACATCAGTTCAGTTCAGTAAATGTTAAACTAGAGACACATTATTTTTTGAGGGCTCTTAAAATAGGCTTTAAAAACCTTTTTGAAGGCTCTTTTAAAATAGTGTATAATGGGCTTTTCCTCTTTGCTGCCTGTATCACACCTCAAGATAATCCGCATGTGAAGGATTTGGGACTATTTGCGTACTTGTGGTGCCATCAGTGTTGTCACAAAGTCATTGTTTTTCTTTTGCTCCAGAGTAGTTAGTGGCATTATATTCTGAGCTTGGGTGTTAGGCTCCAAAACAATGCAGTTCTGCAGGAATTAGTCCTAAACCCCAGAATCGAGTTAGCATTTTGGAACTTATAGTTCCATCGCCCCGAATTCAAAGATTGTTTATATGGGTTTTTAGTTAAATGCCTGAAATTTTGTTTGTGGTTATCACAAGCTCAGGATATTTTCATGTTTTATTACGTGCAATAAAATAAATCAGTAATAACCCACTAATGATTTTTTTAAGCTTTTACAAGGCTGTGGCTAACAAGAGGCTTAACGGGCCTACAGAGACATAAAATTTCATCTACTGAACGTCATTTATAGAAAAATCGTCTGCTTTTATAACCTTATTGTGTTTATTCTTGCACTCTTGCAAATCATTGTATATTAAATAAATATTGGAAGACTTGTTGTAACCAATCATGCTGATGTCATGTGACAGTTGTGTAGCAACATATGACCGTTGATGAGAAAAATAAGTATGAATCATGAATTTTTGTCACTGAGCATTTTTTCTGCATTAATCCGAAATCCAATGGTAAAATCCTGTTGGCTTTTTGTCAAGGGAGCCAATGTGTTGCAAATCTTTGGGTTGGCCTACAAAATGACAGCACTCTTTTGTGTCCAAAATGAGTCCCTATGAGCAAAAGTGCAATTAGATGGAAGGGAACGCTAAGATAACTCTCTCTAGCCAATATTGCCCTCCTTGTTTTTGACACTTAATGGAATGGTAGCTATAGTAGATGACAAGAAATGAAGAAAATTAGCCTATGTTGGAAACATTTAATGCATTGGAGCATTAAGCATCAAACTGATAGACAAATGCAGTCAGTGTTTTTTAAATTTGGAAGAAGTTGCAGGCAGCAAGGTTCAGACTCCAAGTGAGGACGGTCTCTTGTTAGTGCTGGGAGTTTCGGGGGGGAAGCTCAGGTCAGATGCAGGTTACAGAGAATGCAATGATCTCCTGATGCTGATCCAGCATCTACAGACTGTGCAGAGGAGGATGAAGAACAGATGATCAGCTTACACAGTCTCAGCCACCTGTCTTTAATCTTGTCTCTCAAAGCTTACCTACACCTCACAGCTCTTTATCAGTCGGATCCTCTGGAGAATTTCAGTTCACAGTAGAAGGACATCTTGTGCCATAAAAATCTCCCCATATAAATACACTCTAAATAGTAAAGTATTGGTTTTGTATTTTTATATCAATATTTTAAAAGTTTCTCCTATTTAAATCAATGTGAAGTCAAAAGTAATCTAAAAGTAGTCTTATATTACTATTGTGTCATGTAATGGATTTCTACAATTATCTACAATTTTTGTCAGGTAATTTGGAAACAGTGAAGTATTACAGCTTGTATGTAATCTACCCAGCTCTGACTAGTACACAAGAGATGTGTGAAGTAAGCCTGGAAATACCCCAGATTTCTTGTATAAACATTCAATGAGTTGTGTGTGTAAGTGAAGTGTTGTGTCTGAAGAGGCACGTTTTATGAAAAGTGGGTTTATAATGGCTGAACTGTGTAGGTAATGAAGAGGTTAAGGGTTACAAATTGCTGCAACCATGGAGCAATCCAGACAAATTCAGGTCAGCTGTCAGACATGATTACTATTTAGAGTGGAGAAGGGATCCGGGATGCAGAGAATTTCTGCTCTCTGCTTACACACACTTGCATAGCTCTCTCTTCTCTCCCTCTTGATTTTACTCACTGTCACACCACCCCTTACTCACCCTACCAAGTGTCTGGCCAACACTTTCCTCCCCAGGGACTCAGCCATTGGGTTTCAGAAGTGGAAAAAAAAATCTATTGATTTTCTGCATAAATATATATATTTTTTGTTTGACTACTACAGGTTTTTACATTTTGCAGGAGCCAAGTCTATGCAATTTCCAAAAATGTTTTTATTGTTGAATTGCCAGAATAGAATTACCTCTTTCAGTAATGCTGAAGAGAGATCCACCAGTTTTACTGTGGAAAATGGAATTTCAGCAAAACTGCTTACTAATGGCCATCTTCTTCCATAAAGAGTTGCAAAAGATGTAATTCAGTCAGTTTACTTTTGAACAAGTTAGTCATCAACTCTAAAAGCAGGGTTTTTTTAGTACTTACAAGTGACAAATTCAACATTTTCACAAACACACACACACACACATTTGTTTTTGTGAAAAATGGGGATTATATTGGGGTTTATATACTGTACAAACGGTATATTCTATGGCCCTACACCAACCCTACCCCTCACAGGAAACTTTGTGCATTTTTACACAAAAAAACTCCTGTGTCATACCCATGTCATTATACAAAGTTGTGTCCTGATATGTCACAAAAACACGCCCACACACACGCCCACACACACACACACACACACACACACACACACACACAATGTGGCTTAAAAAGTGAGCGGTTACTGTTGTGCTCTATTGTTTTTATATCTGTATTAGGGAGTCTGTGTATTAATGTAGTGTGGTATTTCTATCATCTGTTTTATTTTTGCACGTCTCCGTCTCATAAAATCATGAGAAATGAGGGAAAGTATTTAATTGCAAGTAAGCACTTAGCTATAACATCTGCTGATGTGAAGACATTTTCTTATTAAAGACTATAGTACCTCCATTTCATTTATGGGACCAGTGACCTGAAAGAATGTGTCATAGTGTTCATGTGAATGGACAGATCTACATTTACATTTAGCAGATGTTTTTATCCTTACAATGACTTGTACAACCTACAAATGAGGACAATGGAAGCAATCAAAATCAACAAAAGAGCAATGATATGCAAGTGGTAGTTTCAGTTAGCTTAACGCAGTTCACGCAGCAAGGTTTTTTTTATTATTATATAATAAATAAAAAGAAAACAGATAGAATAGAAAAAAAAGAGCAAGCTTGTGTGAGTACCTTTTTTTTGTTTTGGTTAATTGTTTAATAAACAAAAATAAATGTACAGTTTTCTTAACCAACAGAATAACTAACGGTCTGATTCTCATTAATTTGATGTAGCAGAACAATTCTTAACTGGGATATTTGAAAGCTGATTTACGTTGCCAAATCAAATTATGGTGTTTTACATAAAAACTCAGTCCTACCTGAAGTGTTCCTGTGTGTAACACAAATGAGAGGAATTGTTGGCACGTTTGTCTATATTATTTTATATATATATATATATATATATATATATATATATATATATATATATATATATAATTGATCTGTCTGTCTGTGTCTGTCTGTGCGTGTCACTCTTTCTCTCTCTGATTGGCAAAACTACACTAGACAGCATTTGAAGTGGATCAAAACCTTTAATCAAAGTTATCCTAAAACCTAAAACCAAAATGGGTTCTTGTCTTAGGACAACTTTCATGAACATTTTTGATCCACTTCAAATGTTGACTACTATATTTGAGCCCTGTGTTGTCCACATGAACTACTGTGAGTATTTTATTGTCATTTCCCCACATTTATAATTTGTAGATTTTCTATCTAGGTTTATAGTTGAGTGCAGTTCTCACATTCTCACATAGTAATGTAGTTGGCAGTTGATGGTGCAGTTGAAATGTTCAGGACAGTGTTTATTGTAACTGCGGTTTGAAACTTGACCTAACTGATATTTGGCATCTTTGTTATTTTCGCAGACATTTAGATTGCTGAACAAAGTGGCTTTGAAGTGTCAGACAGTCTTTCTGCACTGACACAAACTGAAGTAAGGCCTGTGTTGACACAACCCCAAAGAGAGTGATTATTTATTAAGGCTGTGCTTGGTGGAGAAAGGAAAAGAAGTCTTCTCAGCCTTATAAGGTCCAGCTCTTCTAAGAAATGTCAGGATGTGCTGGATAAGCAAAGGCATGACTCATTGTTTCTCGTTTTGAACCTGCCAAAGAAAATCTAACCTTGTTTTTTATATTGTTTCTGGCGGATGGAATATTTAAGACTTCCTTAGCCTGTTGTTTGATTCTTTTATGTGGCTAATGAGCAGCTCCACACTGAATTTGTGTGTTTTTCATATGCCCTGAACATTCATTTATGAAATATCTGGCTTATTAAGTAGAGCTGTCAGTTAACAATAAGAGTATAGTTCCAATTTTACACTTTATTTTTTGGTCATGTTTAAATCTGCTTTGCAGTGTTTGTTCCCTTTTTTTTAATCTGCTTTCACTCCCTCTCATTAATCCCTAACCTGTTTTGAATAGGCTGAGTTGCCTCTGCTCCACGTAGCAAGTGAAAATAAGTGAGTGAATCATTATCAAAATATAGCCTTTAGATGTTTTCTTCAGGAGGCCTTGCAAATGAATCCAGTGACATCATTATAAAAAAATCACCTTGTGCTCAAGCTAAGCTGAGTTGAGCATTTATAAAATGTGTGTAACTGCAACCTTCATACAAAGTCAGTTGTTCCTGACCTTTCTTTTCCTGAAAGGAAAGAAAAAATGGAAAGTTCATAAAAAATTCAAAGAATCGTTAATGGCCCATTTGCAGTAGTTGGTTTTGGTCAAGTGGCTTTTAACTTCTGTCATCCTATCCTTCAGTCCTTTCACAAAACTTTCCACAAACCTATTTCTGTTTCTTTTGTAGCTAGATTAAAGAAATGGAATCTGACTCAGACTGAGGGCAAAAAAAGAGCTTGATTGCCAGTGAGAGACTAAATGTCGGTCTGGAAAAACTTTCCAACCATGCCTCATATTATGCACCTCTGTGGCACGATGCTAAATGGTCTGTCAGACCGCATAGATAGACCAGGAAGCTCTTGAACAGTTAAATGAAGATCAGTTGAGCTGGTCTGGAATATGAAAGTTAGCTGATCAAAAATCTAAAGGCCACTTTTCATTGGATGTAAAATACTGACAGCACCAAGGCTTTTGCTCCTTTGCTTCCATCTTCATTTCTTTCTCCCCCACTTCTCTCTCCTTTATCTGTTAATGGTCTCTTTCTCAGTCGATATCTCACCTTGTTCTGCTAATCCCTTTTCAAGAGCAAACACCACAGTCTGACCAGCATTGGCTTGACTGCTGCTGAGCTGACATGCCTGTCACCCTAGATATAGAGCCATCAGATGAAAATCAAACACAAATTTCGATATAAGCCAAGAGGAGACTGGTTTTCCTTTGCTAAAGTAAGGAAAATTAGCTTCCTTTGCTCCTGTTAACAAACATTGGTTTTCACGAGGTGTACCGGCGCATACGCAACACTGACTTCATACGTCATCGTCCTGGAGGCGCTTCTGTGAACAACTGTTGGCGCAAGCTACATTAAAGTGATTATTACGTTTTGAATATGGATATTTTTCTTACAAAAACATATCGATTCATTACAGGAGGCCCTTGTTCACCCCCTGGAGTCGTTTGAGGTGCTTTTTTTCTGGTTGGACGCTTTTTATTTAACTTCTTTTGGACTGATGCACTGCAACACCCGCTGAGTGTCATTAAACAGTTTGAAAGATCAAAGACAATTTTTGATATAACTCCGACTGGATTTGTTTGAAAGAAGAAAGTCATATACACCTAGGATGACTTGAGGGTGAGTAATTTATGGGCTAATTAAAATTTTTGGGTGAACTAACCCTTTAAAGTGTGGTCGCATTTACCAGTAGTCTAAAAATGTTCGAAGGGAAAAACCAGTCATTTCAATAGGAAAACTTGCAATCAGGAATTTTAAATGAGGATAAATGATTCCCTATACAGATTTCACAATGGGTTCAAGCTGCTTAGTTTGAAAGTGACTTCTCTGTGATCTGCGCTTTATACTGTACATCACTACGCTATCGACAGTGGACAGTGGACATTTTAGCTGGTGTATACCTGTTTTGTTTCATGACTGCTGGCTACTGTTCATTTTATGGATAATGTAAGTCTCTGTTTTACCTTTCTTTAAATTACATGATGACATTTTTAGGGACTTATGAAATACATTTGCTGCAATGAAGATAAACAAAAAAGGTACAGTGAAAGCACTGTGCCATTATGCCATGAGTTTGGCCTTCCTGCATGAATTTAACATAAATCATAATTCTTGTTGACGGTGTGTTATCTCTGGTTTGGTCGGAGTACGTAATTGTGATCAGTGAGCACTCCATGTTCTTTGTGTAATAAAGAAAGTGGTTTTGTGGAACAGATATTTAAGAGGCACTATACTTATTCTGATTTCTTTTGTTAACCATAGGAAACCACATCATGACACGCGTGGAAGAACTTTCTCCAAAGCTTGAAGTTTCAGGCAGCTTCACTGTTTTTGTTTAGTGGGAAACAGGCTTTTTTTTTTAACTCTGTTCCTTGTTTTTCCCTAGCTGGGGATGGTTTTCACCTGATAGTGTTTTTAGGAGCTGTCATGTTAAACTGGGTCTCTTTTCAGCGTTCATCTCATCTTTGAGATGTTCTTTTAAATGGCTCTAGAAGTTACAAGGAGAAGACAATGTGATGTCAGCCACAACATCTTCCTGTGGATTGTAACTAATGTGGAATAAAAAAAACACTAGAAGTTACATTCTGAATTTCTTTACATCTTAAAAGTGAAATCTGAGAATCAAACTGGCTGAACCAAAGTCTGGAAATGAGCAGGATGTAGAAAATGACATGCGCTGTGCTTGCTATGAAGTGGCCCCTTTTCTCATCAGGGCTTGAGTCACCATGAATAATTGTGAAAGTTGCTGGACAGCTGGAGGACTAACACCTGCCCACGATCGCTGCTTCTTACCCTCCAGTCTGTGGGAAACCCAGCAGTGCTCTTCCTTCAGAACCTCATCGCCTGTTTGGTAAAGGGGTGTGGATGTGGTGACCGGCTGAAGGAAGCTAAGTGGTATGAGGCTGAGTGTGAGTCAGCATTGCTCTGCGTTTCCCGGACCGGACACTGATGTGTCTATCCTGGTGGACTGTGTCATCAGTATGCTGTTCTCCTGTGGCTGTCTATCATCTCTGTTGGATGGCCATACTATACTGTCACCAATGTGGCGAGGCGCTGCAGTACAAGGAGCCAGGCTCAAGTTACTTCCTTCTGGGCGCCAGTCTCCATTAGAATGCCATCCGTTTGTTTATCAAATATGTAAATACACAGTGTCCCCAGAACACATTTGAAAACTGAAGCCTATATATCTAAAGAATTTCATTGCAGTAGGTACCAAAACATCAACAAAAGTGGCACCATAGAGCTTTTCACCAAACTAGCTTTACTTTTCAGAGCCAATTTGCAGTGGCATTTAAGCAACTGTCTTCAGAGTGATGTGGATGGACCGTATTGAGGAAGGATGCACAATATAAAAATTCAGGCCAAGTCAATAATTAATTATGATAAACAATTATATCAGCCATAATATGAAAAATAATAAGAGTTTTATATAATTTTGGTTTATATGAAAATAAGTCAAAATTACATTGTACAGCGTGAAAAATAGGTATTCAATTTGAAATGTGACGATTTAACAGTAATGAACATTTAACAGTGTTAAGTTATTTATATTTTTAAAGATTAAAAGTGAGTGTTAGATGAAGGTAAAGGTATGTTGACAATAAATAGCTAATGTTATCCACACTGGATTTGAAGGTTTTTTTTTTAACACAGATGCAACAAATTGATTAAAAGTGAATGTAAAGAAATGTATAATATTACAGAAGATTTCTATTTCAAATAAAAACAGTTCATTTGTCCTTTTTGTTCATCAAAGAATCTTGAAGTGCATAATGGTTTTCAGAAACTTTTAAAAAATATTTAATTTAAATGATTTGTAATAAGAAGAAACTACATTAATAAAAATAGAAACCACTTGTTTTTAAACATAATAATTTCCACACATAAAACTGTTTTACTGTATTTTTGAACAAATAAATGCAGCCTTGGTGAAAATAAAAGACTTAATTCCAAAATAATAAAAAGAATATCCCATGGAGCCCAAACTTTTAAACAGTACTGTAATATGTTGTTTTTGTGTTTAAAATCTATAAAACTATTTTTATTTTTTTATTTTTATTTTTTGGTGAAATGTTCTGCTTGAAATGTTTTCTTGCGCCGTCTTAAATAAATGTCACTTGGTTTGATATTTTGTAATACAGTGATGATGCAATGACCTTCAAAACCGTTTCATCTGTGGCTTAAGTGTTCAGATGCTTTTTGGGGACACTGTGTACAAGTACTCCAGAGCTCCAAATGAGAATGCAGCAATGAGCTGGTCATGCAAACTGTCTAAACATAAAGCAGCCCCAAAATCATTCATGCACCTAATGCTGTTTATTGATAGATGGCATCTGATGGAGCTTTGTAAGAGCTAACTATAGAGATGTACATCATTTAAAGTCCACTCACGTAGTAAATGTGGAGATATATCAGCACTAGTTTTGACTTCGTAAGCTCTAAAGGCTTTTTACATTTATTATGTGCTCACCAGGGCTCAGAGTTGAAGAATGTTTGATCCTCACACTTGAATTATTCTGCTCTGTCTGGACTCTACTAGAGAAACTATACCTGTCTATAACTCATGCCTGCATGGTAAGAAAGTGTCTTCTGGGTATTTGTTTCCTAACCAGACATGATTAAAGGATTAGTTCATTATCTTCATTATCCTAACAAGTTGATGAGCACCACTGACTTCCATAGTAGGAAGAAAATAATATGGAAGTCAATGGTGCTCATCAACTTGTTAGGATAATAATAATAATAATAATAATTCCTTATATTTATATAGCGCTTTTCTAAGCACTCAAAGCGCTTTACATTGTCAGGGGTATCTCCTCATCCACCACCAGTGTGCAGCATCCACCTGGATGATGCGACGGCAGCCATATTGCGCCAGAATGCCCACCACACACCAGTTTATTGGTGGAGAGGAGACAAAGTGATGAAGACAATCAGCAGATATGGGGATTGTTAGGATAAAAACATTTTTCAAAATATCTTCTTTTGTGTTCAACAGAAGAAAGAAACTCATACAGGTTTGGAACAAGTGGAAGGTGAGTAAATGATGACAGAATTTTCATTCTGGTAGTGAACTAATCCTTTAAGTATTCCAAGTCTCTTATGCTCAACAAGGCTGCATTTATTTGCCCAGTAAAAGAATGATATGGTAAAATATTCCATTTCTAAAAAAAGTTTTCTGTTTTAATATATTTTAAAGTGCAATTGATTTCTGTCATGGCAAAGCTGATTTTTTTTTTAGCAGTCATTACTCCAGTCATCAGTGTCACATGATCCTTCAGAAATCAGTGTAATATGCTGATTTTCTGCTCAAATAATATTTCTCATTGTAAATAAAAAAATAAAATAAAAAAAACTGTTGTGCTGATAATATTTTTGTAGAAACATGATACACTTCTCAG